>NW_026534347.1:5423030-5472310 GCF_026225885.1 Hylaeus anthracinus
TCACTTACTACTCACTCTTTTTATTTCTCTCATTCATTCTCTCACTCGCACCACCTAATCCACTCGCTCACTTACTCCTTCTATTTCTCTCTTTCATTCGTTCACTCAGTCCACTCTCTTCCTCTCTCATTCGTCGTCCACTTAGTCTGCTCTCTTACTCGCTCATTCAATCGGCGATGGAATGCAACGCCGTACGTATCACGTCGAACCACTGCGTCACACTTTCATTTTCCATCCCTCGTCGACTCAGTCTTTCGAAATGATCCTTCCATGGATGCTGTACGGAAAACATAAACTCTGATAGCCGGTACACGTAATGGAATTTTCGAAAAATTTCATGGCAACTTAATTGTACTCGTCTACTTCGTTTATTTTTATTTTTTATGGCTTAATTGGAATCGTCATTGTTGTTTCTTAGTTATTCATTTAATTTTTAACCAACTTCGAAGAAAGAGGAGGTTCCCCAATTCGACATGTACATATATTTTTTTTTTCTTGTTCGATTATTTATCCTCATTTATATTTAATTGTAGATGAATTATATAATATATGAGTGCAATTTAGATTACAAATATTTCACTGCAATGCGTAATTTTACGTACGTGATATTTTTATCTTTATTCTTATTAAATTATTTAATATGAATTGAATAATATATGGGTGCATTTTGTACTATACATATTTCTACTTCTATTTCAATATGAATTAAATAAGTTTTTCTTACGTCTGATATATGATCGATAGAATTCACGATTAAATAAAGGTAATTTTACGAATGAAAAGTTTATGACGTCAATAAATATTCATACTGCTCGTAAGGTCTAAAATCAACGATTACTAAACATGTAAACTTGCTAATGAATTAATTTATTTTGAAATTTATTCTCCACATTGCTATGCACGCCAACTAATTACTAATTAATACGCGTTTCCAAGTGCAGGGAATGCTTTTTAAGAAAGCTATGCGTAATCAAGAATGACACGACAAAGTTCTAGTGTTACGATGCGTTGTAAAATATATTTTTTAAGGCCTTTTGCAAATGATTTTGGTAGAAGGAGAAGGCTTAGATGAATTCTACTGTTGTATACTAATTGTAAATGATATATATTCTCGTAAGGGAGATGTTCTTGAAGAATGCATTCTCTTCCAAGAAAATATAAAAAAAAAGAGATCGTATAAGCATGCAATCCATGCTAGCCATTACAGTCGTATTTGCGTAAGAGTAAATCATACTTGCTTGTCTTCGTATCAAGTGCTCAGAATAACCACCTTATACTCGAATGCAAGCCTGTAAACGTCTAGCCATAAATCTTCTAATGCATTCGAAGTCCCAGGTGTTGTTTGGCGTCGTTAGCAACCTTGTCGAATACAACTCATTCCCACTCGACTCACGAATTATTCTCACCTCTAGTCTATTTAAATTTCTGGTGGACTTAAATAAAGTCAAGGGCAAGGAGATTTCTCATCCGAATCTATCATTGACCTTCTATAATGTTCAGTTACGACTCTCAGCATAAAGAAAATTTAATTGATATTGTAATTAACGGTCACTTCATACTTGTTATTATTTTTCAATTTGTCGTGACTTCAGTTAGGCCTCAAATTGATAAGTACATAATACAAGTGACATAAGTTCGTTTTATTCGTACTTTATTAAATTTCATTTATATTACGTTTCTTTGTTATTGTTATGTTTACGTTTCTGTTGAATTAAAACTCGTAATCTATGATTACATCTTTGATTTTATCTATATAGAAAAGAAACGAGTGGAAAATATTAGTCAAGACTTTCGAAAATTCCATCTTTGAACCCAAATACAAGCACATGACGGCATTTCAATGTCGCAGAAAAAAAACCCTCTGTTTCTAAATTAAACCGAA
This sequence comes from Hylaeus anthracinus, assembly GCF_026225885.1. NCBI lineage: Eukaryota > Metazoa > Arthropoda > Insecta > Hymenoptera > Colletidae > Hylaeus > Hylaeus anthracinus. Next base: position 5,424,913 of record NW_026534347.1, read on the forward strand.
ATCGATAACTAAGATTACAGTTCAGCAATTCGATTTCTAAGAAGCTCGCAGGAGATTCAATATTCAAAGTAAACGTCTCGCTGAGTGTATGCTAAGCGAAAAATGGAATTCCCTGTCGCGGTGGAATTACTTTTCAGTTCGAAAGGCACGGAACGATCCGTGGCGTTATTCTTCAAACGTTCGTTTGCATATTGCGCACAGAGAAAAAAGAAAAAAAGAGTGATTGAGATATTGTTTGAAATAGCAGGCGCGTTGTGATGTATAGCGTTGCTTACTAATGGACAAGATTTATTGATGCGTGCACGCACGTACTATATCCACTCGAGCATGCTGTAGAAATACCTATAAAGTGGGCGATTACCGTTCTCCCCGATGGCTCTCACAAAGTGGCAACACGCCAGGCGCCAAGTAACGGACGGTAATCAACATCAACAATACATTCCTGAGAAACCACACAGGTCCGAACGAGTAGGGGACTCGTACGAATGTGTCGTCGATTTCATGCTGTCTGTTACACCGGTGGCTTTGCTCTCGGTGAAAGGTTGCAACGTTCCAGCCGAACGTGTATGTACTCATTTTCAAAATCGATTCGTTCTCGGCGTCAGACTTCTGCCGTTCAACTTTACAGCTGATGCCCCCCCGCTTTCGTCCCGTTGCGCTCGATATTGATAGTAGACGTTGATAGTATACGTGTTCGTGATCAGTGGACCGAGGAAGTTAATTATAGGAAAGAATTTTAGCTTGCTCTAGAGGATCAGTAGATGATCCTCTCGATCCTCTAGAGTTGTTAATTATGGAATTGGTAAGAGCTTATAACTATAGGGAAGATTACAATTAAGGATAAACGGGGTTGGTAAAAATAGCAACTTAAAGTAAATTATAGATCAACATTTAAAATTATTGAAAAGAATGTTACCTCGCTCTAGAGGATCAGTAAATGATTTGAGTTGTTAATTATGGAATTGGTAAGAGTTTATAACTATAGGGAAGATTACAATTAAGGATAAACGGGGTTAGTAAAAATAACAACTTGAAGTTAATTATAGATCAACATTTAAAATTATTGAAAAGAATGTTACCTCGCTCTAGAGGATCAGTAGATGATTTGAGTTGTTAATTATGGAATTGGTAAGAGTTTATAACTATAGGGAAGATTACAATTAAGGATAAACGGGGTTGGTAAAAATAACAACTTGAAGTTAATTATAGATCAACATTCAAAATCATTGGAAAGGATCTTAGCTTGCTCTAGAAGATCAGTTGGTTATTTGAATAGTTAATTATGGAATTGGTAAGAGTTTATAATTTTATAACTGAACACAGACGAAAATAACAAAATTCTGAAGCTGGACATCGGAAATTTGCATCCTCGGAGCGAAGATAAAAGTTAAAAAATATATTTTAAAACATCAATATAAATATGTAGCTAAACCGAAGGGTTTCATAATATTTTCATAACCAGAAATAGAATTTAAAGAACTTTAAGTGTAACAACTATTGTACGAGGTTACACAGTTTAACGAATAACGAAAAGGAACGGAGATTCAGTTTTCAGTAGTTGCTACCAATCGCTCCAGTTTCGAATTACTCGAGGATCGTCGATGCCTAATCGTATCACTCCCATCGCTAACCCACGTATGTATGCAAATTCCGGGTGTTCGTTCGGGACTGTCGATTTTAGCGGCGATCGTAGCCGCGAGCCGTCCGAGAAGGACGTGGTAGCGGACGAGGAACAGAAGTGGGAAGATGGAGAGGCATACACCAGGCTGGATTAATATTTATGGTTCGTAAAATATGCGGATGGACCCGACGGTATAATTTGTTACGATTTGACCGGAGGGTCTAGGTCTAGACATAACCGAGAGAAACCCTTCTCGGTTTAATTTTCGGCTACCGAATTTGGAGCGGTGCTTCGTTATTGGTACCTGTCTAACCCCTCTTTCCACCCTCCGTCCTCTTGCCTCTTCGTTCGTTCCTCGTTCAAATCTCGGGTCCTCTGTCCTCTGTCTCTTTTTATATTTTTTAATTATTTTTTTCGTCTCCGCTCGATGATGTATCGACCATTCCGTTACACGCCCGAAAAGCGACGGGGCCCTGGGCCTGTGTCGGTGACTTCTAATTTCTATTGGCGAAACCCACGGAATCCTTTTGATTGCTAGATTTTAATAGAACGCTGGTCTACCGTGGAGGTAGATCAAGAAGGGAGAAATGAGATTAGGTCCGAGATCGATGTTCCCATCGGCGGCTTCGTTCTGGTATAATGAGGCATCGGCTTGTTTTAATTCCAGGCGTGCTTCTTATGGCTGGAATACGTACAGATTTCCGAGGGAATGGGACATGTTAATTCCATTGAATTATGTCTAGCTTGGCGATGAGAAGATTAGTGTACGGGACGTGTAGAAACAGTTTTCCAACTTCGGATGCGTATAGGAGTGTCTGAAAGAATAATGGAAGGATTGATAAGTGAGCTTCTTGGTAGTTAAATCGATGTTGTTAGTTAGAAAGTCTAGTTTTACACTTTCATGCAAGCTTTCCATGATTATCTCTATGTAATAAATCCTGTATCTTGCATACCATCTTCGGACCAACGTGCTCAAAATAACCGTGAGACATCGTTGAAAATATAATCTCCGCGAGGAACCATGAACCAAGAACCAAGAATCCATGTTTCTCTTGAATTAAACAACTTCTTCGATATGATACAAATTCTTCTGATATAGATACATCATGTAAATCATTAATGTTTATATACAAAGTGGTGACAAAAATGTGGAATTTTCTCTCGAGATCAATTCTAGGCGTAAAATGAAATCGAAAAGCTCTTTACCACTTTGCAATATTTTGCTTCGTTACCAACATATGAGATATTGAAGTTCATTAGTGTGACTCCTGGGGCGCGCCATTGTTATTCCAGTCAGCTTATCGCACAAACTTCACCTGCTCAAATCTAGATAACGAAACCTCGGATTGCAAAATGGAAAAGGACTTTTCGATTCGTAATGTCACAAAGAATTCACCTTGATAACCAAAGGTCCCCGACATTTCTGTTCCCACTCCGTATCAAATATACTATTCCATGATTTATTCGTACTTGGAAAAGTATCTCTCTAGAATATCGGTAAAATTGATTGTGCACAAAGTTTGCGACTCCACGAGGTACACAACGATTCAATATCAAAAGGTTTCACCACCTCTATGGGCTAGTACACTAATTTCGCTTTTGGAGATCCATTAAAAACCGCTACGAGCGTATATTTATCCCTCGATAACGCCGACAGCGAAATATTATAGATATTAAAAAAGTCGTCCTGCCTGGTTGCATCGAAGCCAACAGATAGTCTCGTTATCTTCGAATCTCATCCGAGTTTCACGTGCTGGACTCTGGAGATCCTTCGGTCGAATTTAGTCCCGATTCTCGGTGGAACGCGTGTAGCTACCGTGCTTGAGCGCGCGTGGGCCGAGAGACGCGTGGGCGTATTCACGGTTTGGTGGTTTCGCCCACGTTTGGCGGTTTTTCTTTCGCCGCGGTACCTCGCGAGGCTGCCGAAGTTTACGTTCGTAGAATCGTCGCTCCGTTACTGGGTAGATCCAGGACCCCATCAGTCGTGATTTATGTCCCTCGTGGTTCTGATCAGCCTCGATTGTCAAAAAGGTATTCCAGTCTGGCATTTTGAAAAAATCGATTCGTTTGGAGCAAGGATGTTTTGGGAAGGGGACTCTTTGATACTTTATGGCAGTGGTTCGTGAACTCTTTGAATAATGACCATTCCAAGAAGATAAGAAAATACTTCTATGTATGACATAGCCATTGCTTAATCACTGGTTATCAAGATTTTTATTCGTATATTTTTATATACCTATTCGTTTATATAATATAACATCTTCATTGAATTTGTTATGAAAAAAGAAAGAAGATAATACAGAGAAGAGAATATATATATATATATATATAAAACAATTGTAAAAAAATACTAATGCATAATACTATCTACAAATTAAACATTAATGAAACATAATTGTGATGTAATACGAAAGTTAAATTTTCAAACCATATTATTTTTAAAATATAATTATATTTGTAACAAAACAGATTGATATTCATCTAACAGAGAAAATTACTGCATTGAGAGGGGGATTAATAGAACGACAACAAACGTTTGTACTATCGGGTGTTATCGATTCAGCGACAGGGATAATACGAGCAATGCCTTTGTTCGATTTAGTTGATCGACGCTTCGCGTTACTTATTCTAGTCCTCAAAAGAACAATCCCATTATCAAAACAGTTCATTGTCTTGGAATCCTGTGCATCGAGAGGCGCGAATGACCGCCGGATGTGGTAGATGCTAATCCAGGCGAAATGGACATTGATGTTTCTTTGCGCTATTGTTAGCGGTGAATTAGCGAAAACAGGTGCTTAGAACTGATTTATGAGAATGTTCTTAGTGTCGACTCTATTGTGATACGCTGAACTGTTATTCGAAGTGATTGTGAAGATTTACAACTGCATGACAATCTGTGAAGAGTGAATCTGTATTATGAAACAGGTGAAGAATGGGATATACATAGTATACTATAGTGATCTTTCAAAGTATCGGTACTAGCTCAACTGATAAACGCAGAATGTTGATTTACTTTTAACCCTGTGTCCTAATTGCCTGTCACACGGCGACAAAATCGCGCGTAGGTTCTATTCTTTTCTAGAAGAGACTCTAGGATTTTGTTTTTTTATTAAATTACGTATGGTATAACTAATATTTTATTTTATTTTAGATGAAAGTACATAAGTACATATGAATACTAAAATTGAATACACTATACAGGTTATTTTTATGTAATATAAAATATGATATAAAAATGATGTAATATATAAAATAATATATATTTATAGAGATGGGTATCAGTTCGTACAAAAATTATATCATACTTTGGAGTCGATAGTTGAGATAGTAGAAATACTTGTGCGACTCACTGCAGGATTATACGACCATGAAATTCACAGCATGTAACTATGGTTCTGAGAATTCGAAGCTTTACACTCGATTTTCTTGCGAAATGTTGAGTAGCACATCCCATGCGTTTGACAGGTTATTACACTTGGCGTGTATTACCTCTACTTGAGCCAAATGGCCGACTCGAAGGCCGCGATGTCTACTTATACGTAAACGCATAGTAGCCACATTGAATTGCTAATTTAAAGATATATCGAAGTTTTTTAATTTGGAAAATTCGTAATGGCTGAACAGGTACATAAATAAAAATTCTGAAAAGATATAGCCGTGCTTCCAATTACTAGCGTCTTGTCAAACCAGTTTATTTCATTTCATATTGTAGCAACCAGGTTCGAAACAATCTTTAAATACATGACACTTTGAAATATTCAATGTAAAGAATATTACTTTATTTATTATTGGATATCATGTATCGATCATTAGAACAATCAATAGCTTCGTTTTATTATTTTTAATTGATAATTTAATACAACAAATGTATGTATTATCCTGCTACATGTATATAAGAAATATATAATATATAGATTGTTTGAAAAATATTCTTAAATTCTAATTATCATTTCTCCTTAAAATATATTCAAATTGATAATGGCTCAGTGTGGATGCAAGTATCTCAGATTTAAAACATTAGTGACTAAATGCAATAAGATGCAAGCTAATTAAAAAATGAAAGTTGAAATGAATTTTAATTATGCAATCTTGTGATTTGCAGGGCTTAGACAGCAGTGGACGGCCAGCTTTCGTCCTTTACTTTCGCGTTCGTTACTACGTCGACACACCGTTGCTATTAAGGTAAGTGGTTATAGGGATTAATTATCCATTAAAGAAGCCATACTATTTTGTCATAAGAATATGAATACTTCAGATCTTTATGTGGTATTTTTGTAGAAAAAAATGTTTACCTTCGCATATTCTTTAAGCACTATCTGTATGGAACACACATTTCAGAACTTTCGTAATTAAAGTTCCATAAACCGTATGTTTATTATATTAATTTATATCATAAATGCATACAATTCCCACTCTAGTCGTTATTACCTACGGTAAATAATTTCCTGCGAAGCTCCGAAACATTTCTCAGCCTCCCCCATAAAAATCTACTTTTCCCAATTGCGTCCCTTTTAAAACCCACTCGCAATATCTTTCGACGTACTCGAAAAATCAAAGGGACCAATTATTCCAACCAAATTTTCCCCATTCCCGTCGATATCGACCCCTCGATGGACCCTTCCCGCCGGAAGCTGGAGAGCAGAAGAAGTCCCGGCGGAATCAGCGATGGAATCGTAAGCGCGAATAAAAACTCCGGTAGTCGGATCGACCCCACCGGCTGACAAATTATTCACTCGAAAGAGGCTGGCCTCTCGCAGGAAGCTAAATTAGTCGAGGACGCTCCGGCCATCGGACGGGCCTCCAAATGGATTGCAGAATTAATCGGAGTAATTAGCGTTCCGCTTCAAATACTCCCCTGTGCCACCGTGCCCAACCGCCGAACCCTCCATAGGCCTATCTCCTCTCGAACCCCACCCCGCCCCTCTTTTGTCCCTTTTTTCCTAGCCGCGGTGTATCGCGATTATAAGGGTTCCCGGGTTGCCCCGAGGACCCAGAAGGAGAGACAGTCGAGGAAAGGAAAGGGGAACCGTGCAGCGAGAGTGAAACGAGAGAGTTTGACGGTGTCCCAGCCGGTGCAATTTTTGTGGGTGCGAGGAAGATAGGCGAACGTTTTAGACGCGTGTAACGAGGATAGAGAAACACGGAGTGACTCTGGGGGGCGAGGAACGAACAGAGGGGTGGCTGGATCTCCCTGGATCTTCTTCACGAAACGAAATCTCGACTCCCGTCCCGGTAGCTAAGTGCTACCTACTCTTGTAATTATAAATTATTACGTGACGCGTGATAGATAGATCGTGCGCATTAAATGAAAGCACTAGTCCCGGTAATTATACTGATACACAGTTGCTTTCTGATTTCCTACCGAAACCCGTAATTTACATCGGGGTCCCGCCTCATTCGCCGCACGTCCACGTCGACGAGGGTTTAATTCGTGAAAGGACTCAAGGCTGACCGGGCCCACCGCATACCCCGAATCGAGATTCCCTCGGTTCGGTTCATTTTCCTGTTTCCGTCCTCGCCGCGTTTCATTGTCTCTTTTGATCGCCAATCGTGCGTTTCTATCTCTTTTTTTCTGCTTCGCGTATATGAATTTATCGAAGCGTCCTTTAGCGAAGAGAAGAATTAAATTCTCTTCCTATTTCGTAAACATGAAAAATTGCACCTTGCAAATTTTTATCTAGAAACATTTAATAGGGATCAATTCCAAACCTTTTGTGTACGTTAGCTATACTTTCACCTACACATGAGAATTTTCTGATGAAGAAATATTGATTAGACACTAAATTATTGCTGAATAATTAACTGAGGATTTGTAGGATACTCCGGCATCTGTTGTAGTCACTTTGCGAATTTTTATCCAGAAATATTGAAAAGCGATCAATTCCAAACTTTTTGTGTACATTTGTCATACTTTCACCTACATATGGGAATTTTCTGACGAAGAAATATTGACTAAGCACTAAATTATTGTTCAATAATCAACTGAGGATTTGTAGGATACTCCAGCATCTTTTGTAGCCACTTCGCGAATTTTTATCCAGATATATCGAAAAACGATTAATTCCAAACTTTGTATATATATTTGCCATACTTTCACCTACACATGAGAATTTTCTGATAAAAGAATATTGACTAGGCACTAAATTATTGTTCAAAAATTAACTCAGAATTTGCAGGATACTCCAGTATTCTTTGTAATTAGTCAGTGAAGCAGGTAGTATGTTGATCACAGAAAACCCGATTAAATAAAGTAGAGAACAGGACCGGGGCCCCAGTATTTCCTCCATTGGCATTCACTTTCGCAATCTCAGCATGTTGTTTCTCTGATTTATAGAGTTGGATTCCATTGCTATGCGTGGTGTGTGCAAACCATATCCAACGCGCGACTCTGCGATACCCACGTGGCTTAAACAGGTAGAAGTATGTCGTTTATCATCACACGAAGTTGCGCGACGATATTTCTTGCGTCGTTCGTTGCTACCAGATATGCCAGGTTCTGTAAAAGTGTTTCTATTTGTGTTTCTTGCGCGTTTCCACACTACTTAGGATGCCATGCTAGCAGAATTTCCTTAGCGTCTCCGTGCGTTATGTCGTTTTACTCACTTTCAAGATTAATGCCGAAGATGATTCCAAGTATGTAGGCAATTGTTTACCGCGAATGATACAGATGTGCATATCGAAGCAAATCGCTTCATAATTTGCTAAGGTGGAACTTTGCGCGTTGTGTTGCAGTGGTTATCTCGTGTTAATGTAGTGTACCATTAATCAACAGGAATCAGATAGGAGTAGGTAACTATGTAGAGTTAACAAGTAAAATAAGTATGCGATAAATACGTGGGACGAATGAAAAGCGATGCACTTTATAGTTTCTACTAAAATCGTAGTATTTCGATCGATTGCGGTAATGCGACATTTTATTTGTAATTTTGTTCGGTTTATTCGCATTTCTTAATTCTGTTTGTTATCGTTGCAGTTGTAAACTTAAGAACATGACACAGTTCAGTGAGGTTCAGAAATTAATTCTATGTCTATATATTTAAATAATTTTTCATAACTCTATTTTATATAGAAATATTTACTGGTCATTTTGTTATGTTAGAGTACCAACCTTATCGTAATCGGTCAAACAAATTACTTCGACATTTTACTACTTCTTTACGTGCTATTTTAGAATGTGTGACTAAGGGAACATTAAACTTTATACAATTTTTCTTTTTAAATGAACGGTAATGTTTATCTTAAAAACACACAGAATTAATTTCTACACCTAATAATGAAACGATTGATTCAATAACTATATGTGCTTTCCTGTGACTGAGAAAAAATTAAAAATTGTACGATTTTTCTTTATAAATGAATGGTAAGCTTACCGTAGAAAGGCATAGAATTCATTTCTACATCTAATATACAGATAAGATCATTTTTGAAGTCTGCAATAAATTTTAAATGTTAAATTGGACAGATTCATTCGTATCTTCTGAATTACAGTATTAAACGAATCGAACAATCCCTGATATGGTAACAGAGACAGAACTCAAAGACCATAGTGATTGCTCAAGCCTAATTCCAATGTGTATCAGATCCTCGTCACTGGTTTTTATTCATCGCCACGTGTCACCTTGAACATTATGTCACGCGTCGATAGATTCGTCTTGGTAGCCACTTTCACGCGATATAAACAAACCTATAGCTTTCCAATGCAAACTATTAAGGTCAGCCTCGTAGTTTGGAATTGATTGCAACCGTTTGAAAATTGACAAAAGTCGTCGAACTCTTGGAAGGTAATGAAATCTTTCCCCATCTCTAGTTTGATTAATGAAACTGTTTGTTGAGAAGAGAAACGCTGGACGTTAATAACGCGAACATAATGCATGCGCGCCATAATCTGGTATAGAGTAGTGATTATTGGCAATGACAGTTAACATACGATTTGAATGATTATACTGGGAGTTATTTCAGCTGTAGCTCGATCCTTCACTTCTGCGTTGAATTGTGACTTTTAAGAGGACGACTGTTAACGTGCAAGACAATATACAGGGTGTCTAACTGGACTCACGGAGGCAAACATCTTCGCTGTTTAAAATAATAAAAATGTTTGCTGAGTAAATACAAGGATTGCATTGGTTCCAGGAGGACCTAATATGGTGACAGCAGTTCTTTTATTAAACGAAGGTGTAGAAGACATTCGGAGGTTAACTTCACGAAGTAACAAGTTTCTCGTGATACAGGTTTCATTGGTATAATTTATTCGTGAACAGGAATATCACATCGAGTACGATTATAAGTAATAATAAATTCAATAAACTGCTCTTATAAATTATAATAAATTTAATTAATCGGTCATGTGAATTATAAAAACGTGGTGATTAAGATGCAAGAGTTTTAAAACTAATAGTAGGTATTCGCTTAGTTACTCTTTCAAGATTATTATATCAAGAATTTCTGTAGAAATGTGATTCACTGTTCTCAACGATTTCACTATTAAGTCACCGTTGAACCTTTTCGTTCAGATTATCGCTTTTGGAATGCGTCGATTCCACATGATGAAACACTCTTGAGCAATTCATCCTCTGAGAACCTCCCCATTGCGTTTGTAAATACGTCATGATATTCCTACACTTTCTACTATTAGGTATGATCCAGGATCACGTGTTACCACTTCAGAAGTCCTACTTCATATGCAAAGTGGTTTAGAAGTACCTAAATCGATGCATTATTTTAATCTCTTTTTCTGCTAAACGTCGATGAAACAGTAGACTCACATCTACAATGCCTTACAAGATAATTTTGTGCTGGTGAACAATACAGTTCGATCATAATTGTATTGCTACTTCTCTAAGTATAACAGCTGTTGTGGTTATTTAATCATTTAACAACAAATTCTGTTATTTATTTGATATCTTCTTGTAAAGGTTAATCAACATATTGAGTATACTTTTATTCATTTGTTTTGTGTACAATTCATAATGGACAATTCATATTATATACACATATCACAGCAAAATCATCTTCCCCATCATTGTTTAAATAATAATTATTGTTAATAACTAATGTAACTATCGTCAGAAATTAATATTTAGTTGGTGCACTCAATAGATATTAAAATATTGACTTTCTCACGATTAATCTCTCGAATGAATACTTATTCTGAATCGTAATTGTTATTAATGTTTGATCGAACACCAAATGATACTGTATGTATCATAAATGTTTAATTATGTTAAAAATATTAAGTTTTAATTATTCCAGTCAATAGATATTAAAATATAGAAAAATATCGCACGAATAAGTATTCATCGAACACAGTAATCGTAAGAAATTTTTATATATCATTATACCTATCTGTTACCTGGAATAACTGAAAATTAATTTCTCAAAATAGTTGCATTATTTATTAACAATATTTGTTCAAGCTAGTTCAAATAAAAACAGCTTCTACATTCCTCTTCAAGGATTTCGTGTATATACTTGACGTCTGTCAGCGAAGAATACGTTCCGGTGTATATCGGATAGCGCGCCGAATCGTGAAAAACGTTTGCATAATTAATAATAATAATAACCTTGCCATTTCTATGAGATATGCTGCCCATGGTTACCGAACATTCCCTCCTATTAGCCGAGAAACCAGCAGAGAGAGACGCCAGATCGATTCGAACTTCGTTGAATGGTTTTCAAGTGGTACCGACACGCTCGCAGATATAATGAATCGTATCGTGACTCGTGAATAATTAAGTCCCGTGCTTCCACGGAGATGAATTTTTTTTTTATCTCGACAACAGCAACGTGTTCCGCGTTCGAAACCTCCGCTGTGTCTACGGACAGTCGACGTTCCTACAAGAGACATTTCCCTGCACGAAACACGAGGTCTTGCGAAATTTATGTGTTTGTTACATAACTCTCGATTGCGTTGGATTTCGTTCCATCGAGTTTTCGATCTATCTATATATTTCAGGGAATAAGGAGAATGTTAAGTCAGCTGTATGCCCTAAAGTAGAAAAGTTGGGTCGTAAATGTAAACGTTCGAATGGACCTGGCTTGATGTTTTTTTTTTCCAGGATTACAGGGCTTCTCTGTTCGGAACTTTATCGACATGAATATAAAATCAGTCTTATAAGTATTCGTACCTTCTTTGTGTATTGAAGAAAGTCTAAATTAAATAACAGGTTTGATGTTTCCAAATAAGCAAAATTTGTTGGTTACTAAATATACTTGTACGGCTTATACGCCTCCATAAACATCCCCTAAATACTTGGAATATTGAAGCTCTTAATTTCTACGTTAAGACGTTCCCCAAATCTTGGAAAGTTTTAAATGGAAAATTCATACAATTTTTTCAATCGGTTACTTTATGTCTATAAGTCGGATAAAAATTGATGAAACGATTGAAAATTTGGCAGAATTCTTACTTATTAGTCATATTCGCTCGTATTCATAAATGCATAAAATTATGAAAGTAAAAAGGACAACAACGATTTGTTTCAGCGATGAGACGACGCGCCACCACTATTACCTGCAACTGCGGGACAATGTCGTCAGGCATGGGGGTGGGGTGGAGAGCCTCCATCCTCACCATCCCTTACACGAGCCAACTATCGTCACACATTTGCTCACACTCGCGGGCCTTGCCCTACAAGCCGATCTTGGGGACCACTCCGAAGAACGACACAGGCCACACGCAGGATCTGTGGGATACTGCAAGCCCACGGATTACCTTCCGCCTCACGTAAGTCTCTAGTTCAAGCCAAACGTTAGAAACACCGTAGAATACTAAAAATTAGGCAAATTACCAAATTAGGATTGTCGTTGAAAATTAGCTAGACAGGGTGAAGCATCTTCACAGATCTGTAGAAATGATGGCTAGAAATAAATATAGACATTTGTATTAATTGGATAGTTTGAGAAACGGATGGAAGCAATTAAAATTGGAGTAATTAAAGTTTTGTCTCGAAACAGCTAGAAACCATAAAACCTGACACTCGCCGTATTACTTATTTTTGCATTCTCATCAAAATTTGCGAATTTTATCCAGATTTGTTTCTATTACCCCTTGAAATTAATTGTTGAAATTTCATACCTGTGTCACGTTAACACGAGTGACGTGGCGTTTAAACTGTTAGGAATACTTCACAGTTTAGCAGTAACAGTAGTCCGATCCCTGACTAGAGGTAGTCAATGATCATGGTGTGTTTAGATGTGCCTCGAGTCAAATGTGCTCGCCGTGCTCGCGGCTCAGCATAGGGACAACCGGGGCCTGTCGAGGGAGGAGGCAGAGCTGCAATACATCCGGGAGGCGGTGCTGCTGGAGGCGCCGCTCAACGCTCACCTCTATCGACTCAGACGAAGCAAGAACGAGCCTGGCCCTGGACGCATACTCCTCGCGATATGTGCTCGCGGGGTGCGAGTCTACGCCGAGGAGGAGACACCGCGGGTCTTCGCCTGGAACAACATCGGCAAACTCTGCTTCGACGTTAGTTTCTGCTTTTAATCAATCGATAACATATCCCTCGAAGACGCACAGCGCTGCGATTTATTTACAAATCAATTTTGTTTTGTTTGATTTTATGAAAGAAATGTTGAAATGTTGTTTCGATAATGTTGTGTTAGATTTTTAGAGAGAAATCTCTGAAATTGCTAAAGTTACAACCTTGAAAGCGTTGACACTCGAAAAGTATAATTTTTAATATTACTTTGAGCTTCTTCAAAGGACTTCAGTCTGATTCGATCTCTTCTATGTAGCGCAAGAAGTTCGAGATACGCGCTGTCGATCAGCCGGACAAGCTCACTCTCTACAGCGGATGCGACGACAAAAGCAAGCTTCTTCTGGGACTCTGTCGAGACACCCATCAGTTCTCCATGGCCATAGCACCTCGGGTGAACGAAGCGAAAAGGCGCGAGGAGGAAGGTGAGTCTCATGTTTCTTTTTGAATATATTTATAAAACTATAATTATTTTATAGTGATAATTTATTGATTTTAATAGAAATACCTAGTAATTATTACCTAATAAATACTTTATGTATACAAATAATTTAATAATTTTTCTTGATAATTTAAATACATTATTAAAATATCCATCTATTATTAAAATTAAAGATGTCTAATTAATGTTTTAATCAATTTTTTAAACAAGCAGTATTTCGCTGTACGTATAGTTAATTTTTAATAGATGTTTATGTCTGCTTTTCCACATTTTTTTATTATTCTATTTATAAAATTTAAACTTCCATTATGTTTTGTATTGTGCACATATACTGTTTTATAGACACAATTATATTTATTTTTCGACGACGTAATGTATGCATGTATTCAATGTATATAATATATATGCAATGGTAACATATTATAATAATACAACTATTATTATACAACTATAATTCAATACAAAATGAGTCACGAGGTAGAAAAATCCTTTTCCAAGAAGTAATTTATTTTCTTTCGTGTGATTACAGAAAGGAAGGTTCTCCGCGATTGCTACATGTATCCCGCTCGATGCAAACTGAGTTTGACGGCACGCGGGGCGCGCGGTGACCAACGAATATCTGTTATCTCGAGCACTTCATCCAACACGACTTCTGGAATTGTCAGCGACCGGGTTCACAGCGAGGACGAGCCAGATACGGCGCCCGCTTCGACCGAATGTCTGCCACGACTTACTGAAAATACTTCACATACTGGCGTTCAGTGCACCGTCGTCAACGGGACCAATGCGGACGTCGAGGATCGTTCTATGCCACCGTCGCCGGTCTCCACCGTGGATGGTAAGCTTGCTCGCAATTTCGTACGAATTATGTAAATATTATCTTGTTCTGCCATATTGAATCCACCATTTTGAATTTCTAAATTTTATGTTCAGATTTAGGATCAGTGACTCCCAAAACCCCTATATACCATGTTTCATCTAAATCGAATCACTTTTCGCATTTTGATCTGCCATATGGTATCCGCCATTTTGAATTTTTAAATTTTATGTTCAGATTTAGAATCAGTGACTCCCAAAACCGCTGTATACCATGTTTCATCTAAATCGAATCACTTTTCGCATTTCGATCTACCATACTGGATCCGCCATTTTAAATTTCTAAATTTTATGTTCAGATTTAGAATCAGTGACTCCCAAAACCGCTGTATACCATGTTTCATCTAAATCGAATCACTTTTCGCATTTCGATCTACCATACTGGATCCGCCATTTTGAATTTCTAAATTTTATGTTCAGATTTAGAATCAGTGACTCCCAAAACCCCTATATACCATGTTTCGTCTAAATCGAATCACTTTTCGAATTTCGATCTGCCATACTGGATCCGCCATTTTGAATTTCTAAATTCTGAGTGCTGATGTAGAATCAGCGACCTCAAAAACCTTTGTATACCAAGTTTCATCTAAATCGTTTGACAGGAACTCTAGATATTCAAGGGAAACCCCTGTAAGGGTTCAAAACAAACTGTGTACAGGTAAATGTTGTCATCTTCATCCAGGAAATACTACGTGTTTACGACGTTTACTACTTTACTACGTCAAGCGTACACGTTTCCAGGAATTTATGTAGGTCACGGAATTACTCATTCATTCATAATTGTCTACTATGTATAGCCTATTAAATAGGAAACTTTGAAGTGTCGTAACTCGGCGTGGAATCGTCCGATTTAATTCTAACAAAATTCAAATTAAAGGGCAGAATTTCTGCTACTTATGAGGCAGTTGTTATCATTGTTAGATACTCTTAAACAATCGTTTTTGTTTACTATAAATTATTCAATACTACCCTCATTGTACCACATAACACGGCGTGAGATCGTTCAACTCTATTCTAACGAAATTCAAATTCATATATTTACATTGGTTGATCCTCAAGGAAACTCTGTTCAACTTACATGATACAATTATTAAGAACAATGACCAAGATGTAAATAAACACACTGTTACCCAATAATACCCTACAATATATTCATACTCGTAACCCTTCATATCTTTCACCCTTTTGATGTTGGGGACGCTTAAATCTCTGCATCTCTTAAACTTGTACAGTTACTACAAACAAAATGATAGAATATTACTTTAAAAACAATTGTACGATTTTTAGAAGTCGACGGAGCAGACAGCACACCTACGACGGCTGCTCTGAGGCTGGCGTCGAATACAGCAACGGCCGCCGAGGGATCACAATGTAGCAGCAGCTGCAGCACGGTCGTGGTCGTGAATGCACCTGCTGGTGGACCGCCTCGAATGAGGCGCACTTCGGCAACATCCAGTCTGGAGCTGGGTTATTCGCATACGGCACAGAATTCAGCGGTTTCGTCGGAAACCGCTAGCTTTCCTGGCGCCATTTACGACAGGTGCAAAAAAACTGGAAAATATGCAGGTGAGGTTCGACGAGTTCCCTTTCTTCCTGAAACAGGAACGATTATCACTGAGGTTCTTTTCGGAATATAACCTTTTATCCCATTGTATAATCTGTTAATACTAAGTTTCATATTTTTCTTTATTTTTCTGACTCGGGAACAATTATTAATTGTCATTTACGTTTTTAGTTAATTTTCAATGTTTTTTCTATTGAATAAATTCCAATTGTACAACTGAACAAACTGACTGCGTTATAATATAAATATCCGAGTTTCTGGTTATCTTTTTTATTTCTGTGGTATTGGAAAATATGCAAGTTTATAAGGTACATAAAGAAATTCGAGTAAAATGAAATGTTTCCGAGGAATTATAATTATGTTTTAAAAACTATAAATATTATTATGATCGGATCAATAAATATCTTGGATCACTACGTTGAACTAGAGTCAACTTTAACTCCTAAATTACCGAGATCGACTATAATCTATTATATCAATAAAATTAATTCTCTATTACAATAATTACTAATTGAGTAACTTTGAAAGTAACTTGAAGTTTCAAGTACATAAATCGATCAATAATTGATTACAGTTAACATTTCAAAGCTTTCCACTGTATGCATTTAAACCCGCTAATATTTCATCGTACGTCAAATAAATTCTGAAATCGTATATCTCAACAAACAAGCAAACCAACAACCATTCCCACCAGAAATAAAATGTACTAAAAAATGTCATTTGCAGGTACAGATATTGCGAGCGAGACCAGCGGAGTGTACACTCTAAGAAGCAGCGAAATGCAAGACGAACGAATAGGTGACCTGTACTCACCGACCGGAGACGCGAACGAATCGTCAACGGCGAGCGACGTGTGCGCCTTGAGTTCCGTGCAGTCGACGACCGACGAGGCATCGGTGACATCAGGCTTCTACACCATCCACAGCGGGCTTCGATCCGAAACGAGCGACGTTTACACGGAAGATGTCAGCACGGAGGAGCAGGAGCCCATATACAGCATTTGCAAAGGTGACGACGATGTCGCGAACGTGGTGTCCACGATGACGGCGGTCGCCCTGGACCAGCAGCTCGACGATCCCAGGTCGCGCAGCAACAGCATACTAAGTGCAGGTAGCTTCAGAGGCGACGGTAGCGATCCTTCCAGCGTGGGACCGCTGTTGTCAGCCGACGAACTGTCGGATCTGATCGTGGGACGTTATCCACCTCGGAAGACCATCAGCAACTCCATGGACTCCGACTGTGACTACGTCACCATGCCTCCGCCACCGCCGCCGCCGCGAACGGACAGCGACAGGCAGCTTCCTCCGCCGCCTCCCTATCCATCCAGCATGGATTACGCGACAATCAACTCGTCGCGGTCCAAGATACCGGATATAGAACGAGAGCCACCGCCTCCACCGCCGTACAACGCGACTCGCGGCGAATTCGTACCCCTGCCGCCCAGGAGGACCGATCCACCGCCGCCGCCGCCGCCTTACACGTCGCCACGAGAAAGAATCCAGATACCACCGCCCACGCCTCCTAGAAACGACGCTGTAACCCCTAGGGAACCGCCGCCACCGCCGCCGTACCCCGAGGTCTCGGAGGTCACGCGCCAAGAGGCGATCTCCACTCTCTATCCAACCAACAGCGAAGAGATCGTCTCAAGAGTCACGTCTACGAAGATCCAAACTGGCCTGGCTAACAGCAAGGCGAACATCGGTCTCACGTCGTCCAAGACCATCGCCAGTCAGATCAACGACGTCGCCTTGATCGCGCCGAAACCACCACCCAGGATCCAACCGCCCACTTATCCCGGTGACAAAATGAAACCCACGCCTGTTCACGCTCCTGTCGCGGCCCTCGTCGTCGGACCGAATAATTACTTGGACGTGCACGCCTCGCGAGGCGGTCCTGTTCTGTTGCCTTACTTGACACCACCGCCGCCCCCGCCACCCCCGCCGCCGCCGATGGTTCATCCCAGACAACCACCACCGCCGCCGCCCAGCTTGGCCACCGTTTACACCAGCCAAGTCGCCAGGTCCCAGATCGAACAGTATAAACAACAGCTCTATTCCGACGTCGACTACGTCATGTTCCCTCTGAAGGACCCCGCTGTGTCCAAGCAAGAGTACATAGACGCGAAGCAAGGCTCTCTTCTGGCTGCGATGGCCGCCTACCCTCCACCACCTTATCCTTCCTTCAACAACAAGTCGTTGGTGATGTATCGCAGCACGCCGTACCTACCCGGCTCCTCCTACTCCTCCCCTTCGAAATACGCGTCTAATCAAAACCTTAGTAGCAGCGACACAAGCTCTACTAATTACCTGCCGCACAGCAATCTGAGCAGCCACTACGCTGCTAGCACCAGCTCGCTGTACAGCGGAGCCACTTGCTCGTCGGCAGGGAGTCAAAGCCTCCGACGAGAACCACCGGCACCGGCTCATCCTCACACACTTCACGCGTTCTCGAGGACGAGAAGCGACGAGAACATCTTGAAGTGCTTCGACTCGCCTTCCAGCATCAAGTTACAGTCCCTGCCGCAGCTCAAGCACCGCAGGCTGCCGCCCCCACCGCCGCCGCCTCCTTATGAAATACAGGTACGGTTCGTTGGATTATTAATGTTTAACCATCGTGGGTCGATGTTTTGGTAACTGTTCGTTGCGTGTTACAGTCGGTATAATTAAATTGTAAGGGTGATGGGATTTAGAGAGCGATTAAACCTTACTGTTTCCGCTCTTCAGGGGTCCTACGCGTCTTCTTTGCACTCGGATGTTCCGTGTGAGGGGACATCGTAGGTCTAGCAAATTTTGTTAGTGACACCATTGCAAACATCCTTTATACCTTATGTTTGCAGTGAGGTCATTTATAAATATCATAAACTAAGCTTTGTGTATGTATATCATAATATTATAAAATACTTTTGTTTGTTCTAACAAGTAAACCTTCTGCATTCTACGCATTACATAAAATAGTCTAACTTTGGAAACGTGTCCTCTTTGGTATCGTTAGACTTGATTATAAATTCTAACGATACCAAAAAGGACACGTTTCCAAAGTTAGACTATTTTATGTAATGCGTAGAATGCAGAAGGTTAACTTGTTAGAACAAACAAAAGTATTTTATAATATTATGATATACATACACAAAGCTTGGTTTTTGATATTTATAAATTACCTCTAGTACAGAAGATGATAATAAAATGAAAGGAATTTAGTCAAGTTGACAAAGAATGGAAGAAGTCTATAATAAAGTATATTTTACTGTTTTACTTGTACATAAAACATTAGATTACTACTATTTCAAACGAATATTTTACTTTAATACAATCTGTATAGTGTAATATCACAAAATAATTCATTAGTATTTACAAACAATTTCTGGTATACATATATATATTCTTTATTCCTTAATTCCCAACATGTTGTTTAGATCGATAGTTTCTTCATAAAGTGAAGAAAATCTAGCGTCAAAAATGTTTTAATTAAGTTCGCTCAAACTACGATGATTACAAATTACAATTACAATAAAGAGAACCTTCGATCTAACATTTATAATCTCTATAATATATGAGAAAGTTTCTTTCACGAGTTGCACTCAATTATTTTATATGGTCGTGCACAATTCAGTAATGTAAAATAAAACATAAACTATTGTGCATGTATTACTTATTAATAAAGCGAAAGAAACTTTTCGGACAACGTAATACATCAAACCGATATGATTTCCCTTGAACAATCGCATTATTAATAATCTCTATCTCTTTGTAGAATCTTGAGAAGAACCAACCGCTTCCATCGGCCTCCTCGTCGTCCTCTTCGCCGAAGAAGACGCCCAAGACGAGTGTAACGGAGGAGCACGAAGAAGGAAAGGAAGACGGAATGTTGGACATACGGACGCTTCGCGAGAAGAGTAGAAATTTGGATCTGCCGCTGATATCGGCGCTGTGCAACGACCGATACCTGCTGAAGCAGACGAAGGCGTTCGTAATGCCAAAGCATCCTACCGAGCCGACGTCCTCGACGTCCACGAAGAACGGCACGAGAAGCAGCAACGGTGGCCCTTCCAGCAGGAACAAGTACCCGGTCAGCGGTCTCTCCACCACCCAGATCACGAAACCGCCGAGGAAATCTTCCACGAGTACCCATAAACATCCCGCAGAGATAAAGGGCAACTCTTACAAGATCACCAATTCAACGGTTGTCTCGCCTGCTAAGAAGGATACGACGAGAGCGTCGCATTCGTAACACGGGATTTAGAAAGTGGCGGCCGGTCCTTTGGAAAATTATGGAATTCTATACCTCGAATTAAGTACATTCCGATATGCCCTCAACGATTCCACGCCAAGCACTGTCCTTAAATTAATTAGATAGCGAC
This sequence comes from Hylaeus anthracinus, assembly GCF_026225885.1. Lineage (NCBI taxonomy): Eukaryota > Metazoa > Arthropoda > Insecta > Hymenoptera > Colletidae > Hylaeus > Hylaeus anthracinus. The sequence goes on from NW_026534347.1 coordinate 5,445,250, forward strand.
GAAAGGGAATGGTTCTGACACCATAGTCTGGTTGAAAGAAGAATCGACTTGAGGGATCGCTCGTCCTTACAACCGACAATAAAGTGTCTCTTAATATTTTCTTTTGCTCAAGTAACCGAAGGACAGTTTTTTCTCTCCAAAAGCAGAATAGAAACAATTCCCGTAAGGTTAACTGAAGGAATCGTACAGGATTTTTTGTATCTCTAGGTCCTAGAGTCTAGGGATACAGGTGTTTACCAATTGACCCGAACATTAATTAATTCATAAATATATAAGCGACTCAGAAATAATTGCTAAAATTCATGTAACAGAGGGTCAAGTGTCAAATTAGTGCTGCATCCGTCGAAAATAAGAAAAGTAAGAAAAGTACAAGATCTCCGTCCACCATTTTCTTATTTTTAGTAATCTAATCGTTACATAAAACGACAGACAGCGTGCCTAGCCTTGAGACCTTGGATGCCATAGATTGACGGTAATTTGCAATTAAAATTTGTAGACCAATCATCAAGAAATAGTTCGTGCATCAGGTGAGATAAAAAATACTTTATGTATCCGAGACAAAGAACGGTAGCAGCTCTAGTTCGCGTAACCTAATCCATCAATCAAGACGAATCCTCCTTCGACCCGGCTATAAGTACTTAAACACCGTTGCTCTTTTTTTTTAAGACCGTGCTTCTTCAACTCAGGGTGCCATTTTATCGTTTACAATACTTCTGCTCGTCGCGAATACTCGAAAATGTCCTATGAGAGTAGGTTACGTTTCACCTCGACGACGGATTATTACAACGTATGAATCATTCGTAATGGTAAATTAAGGAGAGCCTAAGGCGTCTATTATATACCTCTCATCTCATTTCATCTTTATTGATCTCTCTGATACTCCTAAAAAATTGTACTCTAACCCCTGCGAAACGAAGCTTTCTTTTCGTGCCTAGAATAGTAGAAACAACCGACAATAAAGTGTCCATTAATATTTTCTTTTGCTCAAGTAAGCGATTAGCGCGATGAAAACGAGAAAAAAAAAATTGAATGCGAATCTTGTGAATCCTAGCGACGAAACCGTAAGTGCTCTTATACATACTTATTCCGTTTAAGAGAGCGACGAGTTTTCTAGGTACTAATTACGTAAATATTTTTATACTCTGAAAGAAGGCAGGTACGATTATTGTAACCAGAGAAACAGTACCTATCGATGTCTCTACGGAAGTAATATTTATTACCATCCAATTTTTTTTTTGTCTTTGTATTGTATTTTAATATCTTTCAATCAGTGCTCGCTTTACGATACTTTCTATCAAAGCGTTTTTAAGCATTCGCGTGTACGTAACTGTAAGGTGTAGTTGTCGATACTGTCGTCTGGTTAATTTCACATGATTTACTAGGGACACGTTAAATGTTAAGCGAAGCCGGTGAGAAAATCGACTGACTCGTCGAGCGAAAATATTTTTCGGGGAACTGCACTGCAGGACGCGCGCTAGAAGATAAACGCGAAAACAGTTAAAGTTGTAAAAGATCCGCGTCAGCGCGGGCCTTTCGTACAATTAATCATAGATCATAGTGTAATGGGTAATAATTTAGACGTAATGTTGACTTATGTTAATTAATACTAGCTATTAATATTGCAACACGAACCATGTCTGTACATAGTATTGCGTGAAATTATAGGATTTGTTGTAGTCGGAAACCTCATGTATGTACCACGCGCCACCTCAGCTACGAATAATAAACTTTTTTTTTTTTATAATGAACATCGTTACGAGGAGCTTTTTCTTCCGCGTAGGGCTGAAGAGATTTAAAACCATCTTTCTGTCGTCTCGTACTGCATAACTCTCGAGAACTATTAGGCCAAAAAGTTCGTACGAATTTTAACGAATAAACAAACAGCGATTTTTCTTAGACGAGGAAATATATTTACTCTGCAACATATTCTCCATTTTGTTCTATGATCTTTCACCGTTATTGGGACAAATGATTCTTCGTTTGTAGAATTGCAAACTTTTGGGCCAACCGAACATCACACAGATTAATTTGAAATCATTCGCTCGTTTATTTATACATTATACCAACACACACAGAGGTCAGAATATCGCAGAACACGGGCAAGTAACGCAATTAATCCCGCACAGATGGCGCTAATTGTTCCTTTCTGCAGTTATGCAATTGTAAGTATAAACATTCGCATGCATTCTCCGGTTACTAGGTCGTTGCCTTGAGACGCAACAAAGGAAATCGTTCGAAATTGATGATTTTTCACTCAATATTTCCAATCGCAAATAACATACACGAGCAACGGGATGGTCAACTCAAACCCACACATTCGGTTTGTTTATTGTAAAGCACGAGATCAGATGGTACTTGTCATGCGAAATAAATAAACATTGCAGTTATTAAATACAAAGAGAATAATTTGTTATGTCAGTTGCTCTCTAGCTCGCAGTTGCTCGTTGACAACTACTGAAATTATCGGTCGGCTCTTTTTGCAGGTCTTCTCTCCAGCTGTGAGCATCAATAGACCGTGCTAATATACCCGGTGTTCGCAATAATACCACGCACGATAAGAATAAAGTAAACGCATTACCTTGATCGATACTGTTACACTGCCGAGAAACGCGTAACGGGGTGTGTATAAACGCGTGTCGTTTGCTCGTTCCTCAGTTGGTTAGACGCTTCTGCGCGGAGTGGTTACGCGGAAACTTAGATGTCGCGTAACATTTGTAAACGATTGGACAACCCTATTCATTGAACACAAACATTATCGCGACTCCAACACGAGTTTGCTGTAAGTATTGTGATAATTTTGATTTCTTCCATGATTATTCCGTGCTTCGACGAGCCCGTTGTTGATTCCAATTTCATTTCGACCAGTTCGAGCACGACGAATCGAACACGATTAGTTAAAAAGAATTTGACAAAGTGTGGAAGACGTAGTCGATCAGTGAGAAACACGTATTTGTGTTGCTTGCTGTCAGAGAGTTAATTATATTAAGAGGTTACAATAACAAGCAAAACGTGCTACTCGCACAATTGTTTCGACATTTCGTAATCGGCCACGCGGAGTGTCGAATGAAAGTATCGTGTCAATGATTTGTTAACCTTTTCAATATCGGAATACACGATCTTTCTAACGTGACTCGTAACCACGAATTCGTGTCATCGCTGTTCGGTGTGTATGGAAAAAACCGGAGATGATTAAAGGTCCTATCTGGATAATTGTTTCGAATAGAAAATAAGTGTTCGTTTCACGGTGAATAGATATAAATTTCTGTGTTCTATCGAGCAGTGATAAATAAATCAGTACACGTGGCTTTTATTGGTCATTCGTTATTCGTATAGAATTTGGACCATATTGAAATATTACTAGGTAACTAGAGATCGGAGTGAAAATTCCTACAACTCTCTACCACCGAAACGAGCCTTAATCACTCTAAAATGGGATCAATAGTTAATGAATCGCAGCAAGAATCATTGACGATAGTATTACGTGAAATTCAAGTCTATTTATTGACTTCGCTTCACGTTTCTAGTAGTTCTATATTTATAATCGTACGAATGCCTACATTACCAACAAGTAAAAGCTTTCATGGGTGAAAATACAACGATCCCATGATATTTTCTATTTCCATATTCAACTTTATGTGAATTCTATTCTATTCTTAGTGAATTTGGTGGAGTATTAATATTATTTATATCAATTTTAATCCTTATAAAATTAGTACGTGTCTATTTTATCCATTAAATAAAATTATATATTGAATATAAGGTAGCTAACAATTATTCGTGAAATGAAAATAAATGATTGTTCATTTCGTTCGTAGATTTGCGACATTAAAATAATAGGTAAATAATCGATATGACGCTGCGCACATGGCTTAATAAGCTGATAGCCAAGGTTTCCATTTTCCGAGTTTTTATTTATCTTTTTTGGCAGAAAGGGGTAACTTTATCTTGATTTTACGAGTATTTATATGAAAACAAAGTATGTAGTTTATATGGACTTATTCAAATATATGTAAATGGATTTAGATGTATTTAAATTTAAATAAATTATCGATATCGTCGACATATCATGTATAATTTGCATAGAAATTTATTTTAGTTTCTAAAGATGACAACAAATTTGATGTTAAAATGACTGTTAGCCCGATGAAAATTCGAACATGAGTTTGTTCTCAATTATAAACAATAGCTTTGAAGAAGCAAATTTATTATTTAAATTTAAATCTAATCTATTAAATTTTAATCTATTTAATCGTTACTTCAAATATAAGCGAATGAAAACTTTTGCATTTGTTGATTCATTTAGGCGATACAGGAAATTTCTGTTACTAAGAAACTGTGAGTTTACAATGCGTCATATATCATCTGATTCGTTGTGTCGTTTAGTATAAATAGTAGAGGATTTTCATCCTGTTTTAACGAATCACTCAATGAAAAACTATTTGATAAATTATTTATCGAAATTCCATTGAATTCCTTATACTGCCAGTCGTGAGTGGCGAAACCAAGAAGGAGACGATAAGGCCAATCGCCTCCTTCATATCAAGAGTTGCGAAGTCTTTAACAAATGCATTGATTATTTATTTTACACATTTAAAATACATACGTAATTAATGTGACCTTGATTATTGAGTTAATTATCGTTACATACAATCATTATTATTTATAAATTTATATATTGAATTCATACCGTGACAAACGTACTTAGCATTCCATTTCTACTTTTTGATTCATTACGTATTATATTAATATTAAATTAGAATCAAATGAAGAACAGGAACAGTGTAACAAGTAACTGTTTAACTCTATTAAATATTAAACGTTTCCATTGTCACTGTTAAATCTTTTCCATTAACAATCAATTGAATTAAGTAATTCTAAACAAGTGTACTATTAAATGTATAACGCATTTTTTTAAAAATTACTCGACCTAATTCAGTTGTTACCAAAAAGGATTAAAAAATGAGGATCGAGACGATTAACAAAGTTAAACAACAGTTTCATTTATGCGATTTTTAGCAAACCATACAAATTTTATCATCAGTCTCGATCCAAAAACGTCTGCAGAAAGATTGTATAATACAAAATGTAGAAAAGAGTACAGTTTGAAGATTGATATCTAACCATTCGCTTGCAGTTTGCAAACACGTGTCTGTTTGCTGTGTAGTCGACCAAGCATCGGTAGCATGTTGACACGTGCTTATTTAGACATTTGTTTGCAGAAGTACGTTGACTTGGACGCTATTCGAAACGAATCGTTCTATACGTTATAAATCTGTCCTGTAATAAACCCTGATAAAATCTAACACAGAACAAAAATATATCCATTGGTAACATTGTAAATACTGACACAAGTATTGTCTGCTGCGATACAGAGCGAAGCACTGAACAGATTATAACGCGGTACTTTAAACCAGCCGTTCTCAAACTTTTCGAGAACATTTTTATATTTTGAATTCCTGAAAATTAATAAAAGCCTCTAGATGGTTATTTAAGTGGCAAAAAATTGGGTTCCCTCCATTTCACATTATAATTTAACTTGATCAACTTAAATATAATGAAATTACTATAAAAGTATAAGTCTATATGTTCCTTGCCATATTTAAAAAAAGGAACGTAACCATTGTGATAAATACATTAGAAGTTATGTTTGCCATATTTAAAATTTAAATGTAACTTGACAAATTTAAACAGAATTATTTTGCAAGTATAAGTCTATATGTTGCTTATTATTATAATCAGTAAATTTATTCAAAGCTTATGTTTCTCCCATTTAAAATTTTAATTCAACCTAATAAACATAAATAATAATAAAAGTACAAGTATATATATATATATATATATATATATATATATATATATATCTCTTATCGTACTGAAATGAAACGATTATTCTAATAAATATATTAGGAATATAAGTTCAATCAGAATTCGTGTTCCCCAATGTATATTCTTATCTTGCTCTAGCATACGTTTCGTGATTACTCGTTTCACTATTTTACACGTTTGACATTGTATCAATTCTTCTCTTCAGACTAATTGAAATTAATGTGTTGGTCTAAGCGTGTATCGCGAGAAATGCGTCTTCCATGCCGTGACAGCACTATTGTCGAATCAAATCCATCAGGACATAAATGAAACTGCGTGCTTACAGTGCCCTTCTAGAGATGGTAGTGACCAGTCATATAACAAATATCCCAGTGTAAAACTGTTAGATAGGGTGTGGTTGTTAGATTCTACTTAATCTGTCTACTAATTTTACACTACCTAAAACTGTGAGTACCCATGATTTCGTATTAATTTATTTATTTATTTAATGAAACAAAAGGATTTATTAAGAAAAATATTAGTACCGTTGTATTAATCACTGTTGTATTATTAGAAAAAATTTTCGATTTGTTTTTCATACTAATATATATTGCTGTGTGTATTGTATACATGTATATATATTTGTATACATTGTTACAGATAATTGTTTAGAATATCTCGCAAACTCATAATTTTTTTTACCACTTCAATACTGTTTTACGAAAGGATTCAATCTATGCATTTCCATTTTAAAAAATGTCCCATGGACGTAGTACTCTTTGAACCAATCATCTTCCTCTAACATTTTCCTCTAAATGTACTGATAACGAAGTTTGTCGCGCTGCAGACACTGATAAAGTGAATCTCGCCGTGCTTAATGGAATTTTACCATTCCAAATTTGATTTATGCGCGCGACACGTCTGCATAATATTAAATCTCGCAACGACGTATTTAAACGCGACGAAGAGTCTAATATAAAATCTCGCGACAAGGAGAGGAAAAGTAACGAAGAGTCGCGTTTAAAATTTTTTGTGTAATTTCTGTTTCGTTATTTTTCTAATAATTCAACTTTTAGTACGCGGTTAAATATAATTAGAAAGCCTATAATTAGAAACTTGTACACATTCTGCTAGAGCATTTCAAGACGAATACTTATAGTTGAAGGTCATTCAACATTACACAGGTTAACTGTAATGGAAAATACATTGTTTTTATTTGCTAATATTTAGCCACTATGAAACCACGAAACGCTCTTACTACCTTGATCAATAGAATAGAAGTTTACATTTTCACGTGTCGACGGTAATCAGGTCATGGTTAGACAGCGAGAAATAAATATTGCAGTGGGAAATAAAACAATGTGCAAAACACAGTGTACCACCGTGTTGGTTGAAAATCTTTCTAATCGCAATGCACACTTTCTATCGTACGCTTACATCCCAGCTCGTAGCATGGAGAAACTAGCCAAGGGTGTATTCATAATCTACGTGGGACAGAAACAGTCGTAAATATTTTATTAGGTACATTAAAAATAAACCGGTAATTAATTTTGACATTCGTAGTAATATTGTTAATTGTATTATATGTTGACCGTTCTTTTTTCTTTTATTTTTGTTGACTGTGATTTACACGAGAGTTAACTTACTTTCTACTATTCCAGTTTTTTAATGAAATCTGTAAATTTTTTTAAACGTAAGTAAAAAAAAAAAATAGTTTCGGTACGTAATGATCGTGATACACAATGCAAACGTTAACCTTGCAATTAGAGATAAACGATATTTAATAGCTCCTTTTTTGTGTTTCATGGTTCTTGAATACTAAACACACAATTAAATTCTATCGATATTCCATCGAAAGCTTTTACGTGTCAGATATTTTTTTGAGAACTACCTACTACGTAACTTTTAACAAAATCGGCGTTTGACAAATTGAATATGTTCCCTTGCAAGCAAATAAAAGGGAGCAATTGTACTTACTCCAGTGAAACCGGACAACGAGAAGATGTAAAATTTCCCAGCTGTGACGTACATCGCTTTTTGTCAGTTCGTTACACAGATCAATAAGATTTTTCTATCGCGGCTTGTCACCTCTGGCCAGTTGATATCGTAGAACGCGTCACCGACCCTCTGCGACTAAAGCATATCGTTCAATTAACGTTTTATATATAGCGAACAACATTAATATCGAAGATAAGTAATTGCTCGAATTATCGTATATTACTCACCTCGTATATTAGCTGTTCGCCAATGTAAGAGTACAAGTATAAATAGACAGTCAAAACAGTAGCGAGAGACAGGAAATTGTATGCCATCGTTGGCTCGCTAGACAATTTCTGAAAAGTGTGATAAACAGTGTTAATGAAAAATTCTTTTTTTACTGACTTTATAAGAATCGGCATATTTCATCGGTAGATTAAACGCCATGAAAAGATAGAGCAATATACATAAGCTATTTTGAAATTAAATACTGTTCTGTTCTGTACTGTACTGATATAGAGAATTTTAAGTATGAAAATGTGAATCTCCAGAAACGTTTACTTTATAGAATTTTCGGCATATGGTAATCTAATGTATAATGAAAAAAATATATATATACATGTCAAATTGAGTAACCTCTTGCTTTTCAAAGTCAGTTAAAAATAGTATCAAGGTTTATGGTCTTACAATTAGCTATACTTCTGCGATAAAGCATTTCTAACTTAGTACCTAGTAAAAGGAGTAATTTACGTACGATCAGTACAACGTACAAAACCAGCCTCACTCTGAATCCACTGATGATGAGTTCTGTCAGAAGGATCGTATGATAACTGTCGTTTAATGTTTTCGACAACCTGCAAAGGATTCCCCACCATTTTACAGAATTATTCACTCTACACATATAATATCCCCCTCAACTTTTGTAAAAACATTTTTTTTTCGATAACTTTTTCTCCTCGTGAGATACTTAACCATTCCACTTAAAACGAAACACTCTGCACATCCCATATATGTTGCATGTGCAAATCTTTTGTGGGAATTGATCAAAGAATACCTCCGTGACACGAAGCGACAAAATGTATTGCAGGGCGCAAATACATCACGAAGATGTTGAAGATCGTGAGTATCACCGAATATTTGTTAATACGACAACATTTTTCTCAGTTTGTCAGAAATTTGATCAGTTACAACCCATTTGAAAAAAGGTCACCGTCTTACTGTCATCGTGCTCTGTCCTGCGATAGTCGACTTTCGATTTAAAATTGTGATCTCCTGACAGCGAACTTGGCTTCAACCTCAAACTTCTCAATCGATGAAAATTAATTTTGTATACAATACGATGCACAGGTCAAACACATTGTGAAGTATTATCTTCTTTTCGTTGGTAGGGTAATTTAACGTCCTCCTATATTCTATGCCCAATATTTTCCATGACCAATTTTCCCTACTGGTCATCCTACGTTTAAGCTCAAACTCCATACAACTAACAATAAGAATTTCTTCTGCACGCAGTTCTGCGATTATCTGTAACCACTCCATACATTGTTACATCATTTCTACCGGATGGGTCTGTCCTTTTATCGACCTACGTGATTTCCCTGTCATTTCAACAAACTTCAAACTGTAATTGAATAAAAATCACTCTTAAGAAACTGAGTACTTCTGTGAGATTGACCTTGCGGTATAGAAACAAGAGAAATTCAGAAGACAGGCTTTAGTTTTTCACTGGCAGTTTCGTAGAAATTATGGTAGTGAACATTGTGCGTTTTCGGGATTACGAACGTTACGAATTCCAAAGACGGAAGTAAGGAATAGCAGTGATTGCAAACTTACGTTGTATTGAGATACGATACATAGAATATATGTACTAATATTTCAAGAGATTCATTTGAGGACAAACGCTGCATTTAACTGTGGAATATTGCACTGACTTTGAACTATAGTCGTTCCAAAGTGGTCCTGTGGATGGAAGGGTGACAAAAAGAGATACTTCCTTCTTTAAAAACTTTTCGCAAAAGCGAGGATATTCTTGCCTTTTTCATTAAACAACGCGCACAAGCAAAAATGAATAAAATACATTAGTTTTTACAAAATGTTCTTTTTAAAGCATCATTATTATAGTACACGATACATAACTAAGTACGTGAAACAACATACTCTCATGCCCATCGAAGTTTCATGAAATCGCGTTATTTATCACATCGTTACATTTACGTAATCTATTCTTTAATTTTGTCGTGGTATAATGATAAAACATAAATTCTTTTCGAAAATTGACGATGGTAGAATTATGTGTACATTGAAACGCTAGTTGTTTAACGTTAAAAACATGAAATATATATTTTCACCGCTATTATTTTATCACAATGAAACCACAAAACATTTCTTATTACCTTGAGCAGGAGATACTACAATAGGAATTTACATTTTAACGTTTCGACGAAAATTATGTCATGGCTGGCTATACGGAAATCCACATTGCTTATCTATAACAATCTGCAAAACACGGTGTATGGATCACCGTGTCAATCGAAAATTTTTCGAATCGTAAGGTACACTTCCTATTGTACGCTTACATCCTAGTTCGGAGCATGGAGAAACTAGCCAAGGATGTATTCATAATCTATGTGAGACAGAAACAGTCATAAATGTTTCATTAGGTACATTAGAAATAAATCGGTAATTCATTTTGACGAAAGATATAAATGTTACATCCTGTTGTCCACGACGCCGGAATGGAAACATTGGCCGTTGGTTGAATTGATTTCTACCGTTCAAATGGACTGAAATAAATAAATCAATTGGCATTTTATTCAATATGAATGTCGTTATCCTACTGCGAAAAACAATATCAAAAAACATATTTTGCCATATTAAACGCCAATTGATTTATTTACTTCAATAATGTTTTCATTGCGGCCAATGTTTTCATTGCGGCATCATGGAAAACGAGCTAAAGTATGGGCTAAAAAAATTTACATACAAAATGTGATATATAAAATGAATCCTAAACGATTCAGGATGGTAAGAAAGTCAGACTCTCGCGGCAAGCGTTGTTATCATTTCTATATCGAAACAGATAAAAGAAAGTAACTGTACTTACACCAGTAAAACCGAACAACGAGAAGGTGTAAAATTTCCCAGCCATAATGTACATCTTTCGTTGTCCGTTCGTTAAACAGATCAGTAATATTTTCTTATCAGGACTTGTCACCTCTGGCCAGCTGATATAGTAGAACGCGTCACCGACCCTCTGCGACTAAAGCATATCGCTTAATTAACGTTTTATACGTAGCACTAATCGAGGTTGTAATTATCGAGATTCCAATGTAGTTTGATTAACGACTGTACATTTGTCATATGTACTTTTGTACAGTCAAAACATATAGTATTTATACTGTAACTTGAGTAAGAATTTATGAGAAATTCATGAAGTAATATGCGGCTTTCTAATTGCAAAACGTTTTCCATCTTTGGGATATAGTGTACTCACCTCGTATATTAGTTGTTCGCCTATGTACGAATACAAGTATAAGAAGGCAATTAAAATTGCAGCTTGTAACAGGAAATTATATGCCATCGCCGGGTCCGTAGAGAATTTCTGAAAAGTGTAATAAACAGTATTAATAAAAAATTTGTTTATTACTAATTTTATACAAGAATGATACCTTGCATTATAAGATTGGGATAGATGAAAAGATAGGGCAATAATATACGTTATGGTGTATGACGTATGCAGGGCAATTATTCAGTCTAAAAAATGGTAATGTTTCAAGGGACGTAAAAAGAATCTATGAGAATAATAATAATAACATAAGGATAACAATACAATATATAATTATATAATATTCGTCATATGGAAATCTGTATAAAGTACGATTAAAATAATATTACGAATTATGGTTATAACTACAATTGTGCGACAAAGGTTTTCTAATATACTACTTATTGAAAAGAGTAATTTACGTACAATCAGTACGACGTACAAAACTAGCCCCAATCTGAAGCCACGGCTGATAAGTTCTATCAGAAGGATCGCACGAAAACTGTCATTTAATGTTTTCGACAACCTACAAAGAAATTTAATCTAATTAAAATTCGTTCAATGAAATACTAAAAATTATTTCTAACATAAAAAAATATAAACTTAATAATATCTATGATGCGAGTTACTGATTAAATGAATTTCCAAGTCCAAAAGATATACTTTGCTAGAAGTCATTCTCTAATCAAATTATAATCTACATTAATTAGCATTCAAAAAAGGACCATAATCGACAAGAAAAAAAACATACATACCTTGTCAACTCCAAATGCATGACCACTGCTCGTCTGATATTATCCTTGAATCGTTCCGATGGTTTCGGTTGAATATTTCTAATACGATAAGATAATATCGACAATTTGGCGCAGAGGTGCAGCACAGTGTTAACAATCAAACCAATTTCCGCGATATGATACATTGGAATGTAAGTGACAGGAAGTTGGTACAAATACATCAGAGCATAGAGTCGAGGTGTATTGTAGTCAAAGATGAGATGAACTCGAAATGGCAGCTGATACGTAATAGTGCTGTTATCTGTGAAGATATTTTAAAATGGAATTTCATATATTTCTTTTCATAACACGATAGCCATTTGATTAAACCAATCCATCAATCCGCGAAATAAATAGATTTTTCCAAATATCGTAAAGCATTTTTTATTATTTTTGGAAAAGACTTCATATCTCTATAAATGATCTCGTATCTTAGGTCGATGGATTCAGCTAAACAAACGCTACCCTTTTATGGATAAAAATCTCTAAGGAATGATTTTAGGAAACTAATTCATTCTTCAAATCTTCCCGCACCACTTTACATGGTACAAAATTATTCACTCTACAAAGTTTCCCCCACTGTACCAATTAACTTTAGTAAAAACATTTTTTTGATAACTCCATCTTCTCGTGAAATACTAAACCATTCCACCTAAAACGAAACACTGCACATCGCATATACGTTGCATGTGAAAATGTTTTGTGGGCATTGATCATGATCACCTCGATGAAACGAAGTGGCCAAATGGAGCACAGGACGGACATACATCACGACGATGTTCAAGATCGTGAGTAAGGCCGAGTATTTGTTAATACGACGTGACAAGATGTTATAGTTAAAGTACAATCGTTTCTCCTCTTCGTTCTCGAAACACGTTTCGTCCGCGATGTCTCTCCTCATGCCAACAACCACCCCATTTAATTGCTTCCTACATCTGGCGATCAAAAACAGCTCCATATACATCGTTGTCGTCACAAATGTTTCCAGCACGTTCATCACCGCCATTTCGAGATTCCCCATACAGTCAACGAAATCCCAATACTCCATTATCAAGAATAAACCATAATAAACCACTGAAATCCTGAACATCATATGGTCGTGGTACTGTGGCCAAACCCCGATTAACGAAAGAATACGTTCGTTCAATATCAGAGGGTCTATGATTTTCTTGGCATTGCCGACCTGCAATGTGTACAGCATAATTATGCAAACGATATGGAAAAGAATAATTACCACTGGGTTGTAACATATGCAACGCTACTCGCGTGAACCGTAAACAAAAAGAATAGTGAGATTAGTAGGTTGTTATTGAAGCGTAGAGAATATTTATTGACCACATATTCAATCTGATTTGGTTTTTTTATGTCTTGTAAAGTAGACCAGTTTCAAAAATTAATGAATAAAGGTGATAATAATTAGTAGTTCTGTTAATGAAATTATCCATTGAAAATGCTTGACAATTCGAGTGCTCTATTACGAAGGGCTTTTCCGTGATTCTTCAGGCTTCTGGATTTCGTATTATAGTAATAAAGTACGCTTGTCTAGTAATCATGTGTGTTTCCATTTAAAATAAACCATTATGTATATTCTCTACGATTTGGATGGAGGAGCTTTTGGAAACCCCTTTACAGTATCTACCTGTTAAATTCTATAATAATCTCAATGTTACCACATTATAAGAAAGAGAACGGTCTCATTTACAAAGCAATAACCAAACAAATCAGCTTGAACTATTCGTCTATAAATATTCGACAGACCAATCAAAACAAGAATACATCGTTTTTATATTTTACTTCATCATCTTACTATTTGTTAAACATTGGAACCAATTTCTAGCTCCAACATTTTTCTCAGTTTGTCAGAAATTTGATCAGTTATAACCCATTTGAAAAAAGGTCACCGTCTTACTGTCATCGTGCTCTGTCCTGCGATAGTCGACTTTCGATTTAAAACTGTGATCTCCTGACAGCGAACTTGGTTTCAACCTCAAACTTCTCAATCGATGAACATTAATTTTGTATACAGAACGATGCACAGGTTAAACACATTGTGAAGTATTATCTTCTTCTCGTTGGTTGGGTAATTTAACGTCCTCCTATATTTTTCCACGACCAATTTTCCCCACTGGTCATCCTACGTTTAAGTTCAAACTCCATACAACTAACAATAAGAATTTCTTCTGCACGCAGTTCTGCGATTATCTGTAACCACTCCATACATTGTTACATCATTTCTACCGGATGGGTCTGTCCTTTTATCGACCTACGTGATTTCCCTGTCATTTCAACAAACTTCAAACTGTAATTGAATAAAAATCACTCTTAAGAAACTGAGTACTTCTGTGAGATTGACCTTGCGGTATAGAAAGAAGAGAAATTCAGAAGACAGGCTTTAGTTTTTCACTGGCAGTTTCGTAGAAATTATGGTAGTGAACATTGTGCGTTTTCGGGATTACGAACGTTACGAATTCCAAAGACGGAAGTAAGGTATAGCAGTGATTGCAAACTTACGTTGTATTGAGATACGATACATAGAACATATGTATTAATATTTCAAGAGATTCATTTGAGGACAAACGGTGCATTTAACTGTGGAATATTGCACTGACTTTGAACTATAATCGTTCCAAAGTGGTCCTGTGGATGGAAGGGTGACAAAAAGAGATACTTCCTTCTTTAAAAACTTTTCGCAAAAGCGAGGATATTTTTGCCTTTTTCATTAAACAACGCGCACAAGCAAAAATGAATAAAATACATTAGTTTTTACAAAATGTTCTTTTTAAAGCATAATTAATATAGTACACGATACATAACTAAGTACGTGAAACAACATACTCCCATGCCCATCGAAGTTTCATGAAATCGCATTATTTATCGCATCGTTACATTTACGTAATCTATTCTTTAATTTTGTCGTGGTATAATGATAAAACATAAATTCTTTTCGAAAATTGACGATGGTAGAATTATGTGTACATTGAAACGCTAGTTGTTTAACGTTAAAAACATGAAATATATATTTTCACCGCTATTATTTTATCACAATGAAACCACAAAACATTTCTTATTACGTTCAGCAGGAGTTACTACAATAGGAATTTACATTTTAACGTATCGACGAAAAGTATGTCATGGCTGGGCATATGGAAATCCACATTGCTTGTCTATAACAATCTACAAAACACGGTGTATGGATCACCGTGTCAATCGAAAATTTTTCGAATCGTAAGGTACACTTCCCATTGTACGCTTACATCCTAGTTCGGAGCATGGAGAAACTAGCCAAGGATGTATTCATAATCTATGTGGGACAAAAACAGTCATAAATGTTTCATTAGGTACATTAGAAATAAATCGGTAATTCATTTTGACGAAAGATATAAATGTTACATCCTGTTGTCCACGACGCCGGAATGGAAACATTGGCCGTTGGTTGAATTGATTTCTACCGTTCAAATGGACTGAAATAAATAAATCAATTGGCATTTTATTCAATATGAATGTCGTTATCCTACTGCGAAAAACAATATCAAAAAACATATTTTGCCATATTAAACGCCAATTGATTTATTTACTTCAGTCCATTTGAACGGTAGAAATCAAGTCATCCAGCGGCCAATGTTTTCATTGCGGCATCATGGAAAACGAGCTAAAGTATGGGCTAAAAAAATTTACATTCAAAATGTGATATATAAAATGAATCCTAAACGATTCAGGATGATAAGAAAGTCAGACTCTCGCGGCAAGCGTTGTTATCATTTCCATATCGAAACAGATAAAAGGAAGTAACTGTACTTACACCAGTAAAACCGAACAACGAGAAGGTGTAAAATTTCCCAGCCATAATGTACATCTTTCGTTGTCCGTTCGTTAAACAGATCAGTAATATTTTCTTATCAGGACTTGTCACCTCTGGCCAGCTGATATAGTAGAACGCGTCACCGACCCTCTGCGACTAAAGCATATCGCTTAATTAACGTTTTATATGTAGCACTAATCGAGGTTGTAATTATCGAGATTCCAATGTAGTTTGATTAACGACTGTACATTTGTCATATGTACTTTTGTACAGTCGAAACATATAGTACTCATACTGTAACTTGAGTAAGAATTTATGAGAAATTCATGAAGTAATATGCGGCTTTCTAATTGCAAAACGTTTTCCATCTTTGGGATATAGTGTACTCACCTCGTATATTAGTTGTTCGCCTATGTACGAATACAAGTATAAGAAGGCAATTACAATTACAGCGTATAATAGGAAATTATATGCCATCGCTGGGTCCGTAGAGAATTTCTGAAAAGTGTAATAAACAGTATTAATAAAAAATTTGTTTATTTCTGATTTTATACAAAAATGATACCTTGCATTATAAGATTGGGATAGATGAAAAGATAGGGCAATAATATACTTTATGGTGTATGACGTATGCAGGGCAATTATTCAGTCTAAAAAATGGTAATGTTCCAAGGGACGTAAAAAGAATCTATGAGAATAATGATAATAACATAAGGATAACGATACAATATATTCGTCATAATTATATAATATTCGTCATATGGAAATCTGCATAAAGTACGATTAAAATAATATTACGAATTATGGTTATAACTACAATTGTGTGACAAAGGTTTTCTAATATACTACTTATTGAAAAGAGTAATTTACGTACAATCAGTACGACGTACAAAACTAGCCCCAATCTGAAGCCACGGCTGATAAGTTCTATCAGAAGGATCGCACGAAAACTGTCATTTACTGTTTTCGACAACCTACAAAGAAATTTAATCTAATTAAAATTCGTTCAATGAAATACTAAAAATTATTTCTAACATAAAAAAATATAAACTTAATAATATCTATGATGCGAGTTACTGATTAAATGAATTTCCAAGTCCAAAAGATATACTTTGCTAGAAGTCATTCTCTAATCGAATTATATTCTACATTAATTAGCATTCAAAAAAGAACCATATCGACGAGAAAAAAAACATACATACCTTGTCAACTCCAAATGCATGACCACTGCTCGTCTGATATTATCCTTGAATCGTTCCGATGGTTTCGGTTGAATATTTCTAATACGATAAGATAATATCGACAATTTGGCGCAGAGGTGCAGCACAGTGTTAACAATCAAACCAATTTCCGCGATATGGTACATTGGAATGTAAGTGAGAGGAAGTTGGTACAAATACATCAGAGCATAGAGTCGAGGTGTATTGTAGTCAAAGATGAGATGAACTCGAAATGGCAGCTGATACGTAATAGTGCTGTTATCTGTGAAGATATTTTAAAATGAAATTTCATATATTTCTTTCCATAACACGATAGCCATTTGATTAAACCAATCCATCAATCCGCGAAATAATTAGATTTTTCCAAATATCGTAAAGCATTTTTTATTATTTTTGAAAAAGACTTCATATCCCTATAAATGACCTCGTATCTTAGGTCGATGGATTCAGCTAAACAAACGCTACCCTTTTATGGATAAAAATCTCTAAGGAATGATTTTAGAAAACTAATTCATTCTTCAAATCTTCCCGCACCAATTTACATGGTACAAAATTATTCACTCTACAAAATTTCCTCCACTGTACGAATTAACTTTTGTAAAAACATTTTTTTGATAACTCCATCTTCTCGTGAATTACTAAACCATTCCACCTAAAATGAAACACTGCACATCGCATATACGTTGCATGTGAAAATGTTTTGTGGGCATTGATCATGATCACCTCGATGAAACGAAGTGGCCAAATGTATTGCAGGGCGCAAATACATCACGAAGATGTTGAAGATCGTGAGTATCACCGAATATTTGGATATACGACGTGACAAGATGTTATAATTAAAGTACAATCGTTTCTCCTCTTCGTTCTCGAAACACGTTTCGTCCGCGATGTCTCTTCTCATGCCAACAACCACCCCATTTAATTGCTTCCTACGTCTGGCGATCAAAAACAGCTCCATATACATCGTTGTCGCCACAACTGATTCCAGCACGTTCATCACCGCCAATTCGAGATTCCCCATACAGTCCACGAAATCCCAATACTCAAATATCAAGTATAAACCATAATAAACCACTGAAATCCTGAACATCATATGGTCGTGGTACTGTGGCCAAACCCCGATTAACGAAAGAATACGTTCGTTCCATATCAGAGGGTCTATGATTTTCTTGGCATTGCTGACCTGCAATGTGTACGGCATAATTATGCAAACGATATGGAAAAGAATAATTACCACTGGGTTGTAACATATGCAACGCTACTCGCGTGAACCGTAAACAAAAAGAATAGTGAGATTAGTAGGTTGTTATTGAAGCGTAGAGAATATTTATTGACCACATATTCAATCTGATTTGTTTTTTTTATGTCTTGTAAAGTAGACTAGTTTCAAAAATTAATGAATAAAGGTGATAATAATTAGTAGTTCTGTTAATGAAATTATCCATTGAAAATGCTTGACAATTCGAGTGCTCTATTACGAAGGGCTTTTCCGTGATTCTTCAGGCTTCTGGATTTTGTATTATAGTAATAAAATACGCTTGTCTAGTAATCATGTGTATTTTCATTTAAAATAAACAATTAGATATATTCTCTACCATTTGGATGAAGGAGCTTTTGGAAACCCCTTTACAGTATCTACCTGTTAAATTCTATAATAATCTCAATGTTACCACATTATAAGAAAGAGAACGGTCTCATTTACAAAGCAATAACCAAACAAATCAGCTTGAACTATTCGTCTATAAATATTCGACAGACCAATCAAAACAAGAATACATCGTTTTTATATTTTACTTCATCATCTTACTATTTGTTAAACATTGGAACCAATTTCTAGCTCCAACATTTTTCTCAGTTTGTCAGAAATTTGATCAGTTATAACCCATTTGAAAAAAGGTCACCGTCTTACTGTCATCGTGCTCTGTTCTGCGATAGTCGACTTTCGATTTAAAACTGTGATCTCCTGACAGCGAACTTGGTTTCAACCTCAAACTTCTCAATCGATGAACATTAATTTTGTATACAAAACAATGCACAGGTCAAACACATTGTGAAGTATTATCTTCTTTTCGTTGGTAGGGTAATTTAACGTCCTCCTATATTTTTCCATGACCAATTTTCCCCACTGGTCATCCTACGTTTAAATTCAAACTCCATACAACTAACAATAAGAATTTCTTCTGCACGCAGTGCTGCGATTATCTGTAACCACTCCATACATTGTTACATCATTTCTACCGGATGGGTCTGTCCTTTTATCGACGTACGTGATTTCCCTGTCATTTCAACAAACTTCAAACTGTAATTGAATAAAAATCACTCTTAAGAAACTGAGTACTTCTGTGAGATTGACCCTGCGGTATAGAAAGAAGAGAAATTCAGAAGGCAGGCTTTAGTTTTTCACTGGCAGTTTCGTAGAAATTATGGTAGTGAACATTGTGCGTTTTCGGGATTACGAACGTTAAGAATTCCAAAGACGGAAGTAAGGAATAGCAGTGATTGAAAACTTACTTTGTTTAGACACCGTGCAGTGAATATATACATAGTACAAAAGATTCATTTGGAGTGCACTTAACTGTAGAATGCTGCACGGACTTCGAACTATAATCGGTCCGAATTGGTCCTGCAGATGAAAGGACGACAAGAAGAGGTACTTGTTTCTTTAAAATGTTTCCGTAACTAAAAATTTGTAGATTGAACTGGATAAAAAAAAAAGTTATGGACATTCTTACCTCTTTCATTATATAACACCCACGAAAGAATATAAACAAAATGGATTAGTTGTCACAAAATGTTTTTTTTTTAATGTAATAGTACATCATGTGTTATAATATTATATACGAGACAAATCATATTCCCATGTCAATACACATGTAATTGCATTTTTCGTTTTGTTACATTTTCGTTTATCTATTCTACAATTACATTTTGGCTTGCAGTAGAGAGAGACACGCCATGGACGTTTTCACAATCTGTTTCGAAAAGAAGGGATTAACAATATTTCCTTACGTCTGTCGCGAACAAGTCAGTAATTAATTGCGACCTACATTATTTAATTTTCTACGTTGTTTGAATTAATATTTGGTGTCATTTTGACTACGTTATACAAATTACATTTGTCTTATTTGAATCTACATTTGAATATATCTTAGAAAAAACAATTATTATCAATCACGAAGAATGAAGCTGGGAAACCCTCAAATTTCTTAATGTATGTTATAGACATTTTCATTTATACATAAAACTGAAATACTTCGTATCATAGTATAACAAACAGGAAAACATGAAATTTTGGCAACGAAATTTATTAATTAAAATGAACAAATCTATCGTTTGCATTGATCTGAATTGATAAAAGGAAATATTTGTATTTACCTCGGTGAATCCGGATCGTGAGAAAATATAAAATGTTCCAGCGGTGACATACATTATTCTTTGTCCGTTCGTTATACATATCAACAATGATTTTCTATCGTTGCTTGCCACCCGATGCCAGTTGATACTATAAAATGCCTCGCCTATCATCCGGGACTAAATTAACATTCTGTTAATACTGTGTTCATATCTTGTACCATAATTAACAAAATAATTGACAGATGAACAAATATGGTTGTCGACACGATAAAGATGGAATATCTTCTTATTATATATTTTCCAAACAAAGCTTTAGGACTGTTCACGATTAATTGTAATTATGTGCCCTATCATTTAAAATTTAATCATTTGTACTTTATTAGAAACCAAACTCTTAAAGCCTCTTTTGTAAAACACTTTAGTTAGAGAGTTACGTGAATATATACAAATTAATTATTATACGAAAGAATTTAACAAAATGTGAATGACGTCGTTTATGATCCTACGTACCTCGTACATTACTTGTTCGCCTACATATGAGAATATGTATAGAAAGGCACCAACATTGATGGAATAGAGAAGGAAATTGGCCACAATCAACGGATCGGCGATTTTCTGAAAAAGTGTTAACGAATGAAAGGGATCTCTGTAGAAATGAATTCAAATGGAATTACATGTTTGAATAGTTTGAATTGTATGTTAAAATTACGATGAAGTTAAGAAACTAAGATAGAAAATTCTCTAGAGAGTTAGGTATAATAAACACAGTCGTACGACACAATATTTTTATCGTTCTTTATGCTGAAGAAATTCATTTACGTACGATCAGTACAATGTACAATGCTAAGCCCAGTCTCGAACCGCAGCTCATGAGTTCTATCAAAAGGATGATATCGAAACAGTCGTTTAACGTTTTCGACAACCTGTAAAGCAGTTTTTCTTAACAAATTCTTTCCTAACTCCTGTAACAACAGAAATTTTGAAGCTGTGATATACGTTATACGATTTGTAAGAAGTTCTGATGGAATTTGAATTTTACTTTGGATTTTGAAATTTATGACGCGTTCGACAGAAATATAATCGCGACTAAGAACAAAATTTACAAAGATATACGTATGCTTACTTTATCAGCTCCAAATGCATGGCCACCATCCGTTTCAAGTCAACTTGAAACGATTCCGATGATCTCACATCGATATTTCGAATACGGTAGGATAGTATCGATAATTTGCCGCAGAGGTGTAGCACCATATTAACTATAAAACTAACTTCCGCTACATGGTACATAGGTATATACATGCTAGGCATTTGGAACGCGTACAGCAGTGTATAGAGTTCAACTGTGTGGTAGTCGAAGAAGACGTGAACCCGAAGAGGGAGTTCGTAGGAAGCAGTATTGTTATCTGTGAGAAAATACGAACATGTACTGTGTACTTAAAGGGCTATTACTATATTGACGAAAGAAAAGAAGAATGTTTATTTAACACAACAAATAATTGTGGAAATGCCACTTTGTGCTTTAAGAGGAGGAACCACATTAGTTTCTTTACAGAGAAGAATTTATGTAAAGCTTTCTTAATTTTTACAATATTCTAAGTACAATATCCTAAATACAAGAAATTTTTTAAATTCTATTGAATACTTCTTTACTTAATTCTTTGAATACTTAAACGAAAATAATATGATCACTCCACTTCGATAAAAATAAATTTATCACAAAATAGCTTTTCACGTGTATTAAAATTGATGGGAATATATACTTGAGAACAATCATTCTAACACGTTCTAAATGTATTTACGTGTTCAGTTTTTGGACTGTTTTGGACGTCTTTACAGAACGTTAGATAATTATGCGTCAACCTAATGCATTCATGAACAATTAAAAAATACCTTTATTAGAAGAAGCGAGATGTTCTATCAAAGGTTGAGACCAGAGCAGGACAGTAATGCCGGTCGCGATTATCGTGGTGCATTTGCCGAAGTTATAGGAGATCGTGTTGTAGTTGAGGTACAACTGTTTCTCCTCGTCGTTCTCGAACGACGCGCCATCGGTGATATCTCTCCTCACCGCCACGATCAGCTCTTCCAATTGCTTTCTATGTTTGGATATTTGAATAAGACCGATGCAAATCGCCGTGTTTACCATTGTTCGAAGGATGTTTGCCACTATCCCATCGAGGTCGTGCAGTACATCGATCAGGTCCCAATATTCCATAAACATGTTCACGCCGAGATATACCAACATGATCTTGTCCAGTACGCGAGTGCGTTGCTTTGGCCAAACGCCACCTACTGAAAAAACCCACTCGTTGAACACGAATGGGTCTCTGAGTTTGATGGCTTTGTCGACCTATACGCGCAGAGTAAATTGTTCCAATGATACCGGGATGAATTAATGTCGAGAGGTATTGGGTTGTAGCATGTAAAACGCTGATCGTAGCTGCATCGCTATTTTCAAACCCATCGGGAACTGCAATTTTTATGCGTGCTTCGCGTAAACGTAAATGACAAAACCTGTTTAAACTCTTTAAACCTTTGACTGTGGGACGATTTTTGTTGGAAATTCTAAGAGGCGTAGAAGTGTGAATTTAAAAAAAATATCACCGTATAGAACATGACAAATCGAAACTTTTTTATATTTACAGTTTAATCATACGGCGTTTAGTTTCACAGATAAAAATTGAAAACTTAGAAGACCTTTTTCCTGAAATTTAATTTTTGCAATGAACTTGTAGCTTTTCAATTTCTATTTTCAAAACAAAGCATCTCATGAATAAACCGTAAATATAAAAAAGTGTCGTCTCATCATCCCCTATATGCTGATATTTTTTAAAAATTGATTTTACGGATACAAACATTTTCCCGAGACCATTTATCGAAGGCCATTATATACGCCCTTCACAGTCAAAGGGTTAAGGGATAACACCACTGTAACAGCCTAAAAAGAGCGCTTTTTTGTGAATTTTGTTTGGATGGAAGAAATGGTAGTAGACTAGTAAAGTTCGAGGAAGTGGTTAAGCATATATTTAAGTAATAAACAAAAAGTTATAATCGACAAATACTAAAAAATGGCGAAATCCGAGTCATTCTCGCGAGGTTTAGTGAATTTGAGGTACCCTACGGCACGTAGTATAGCTGGTACAAATTCACATCTGGAAAAAAAAATTAAAAAATCACTTAGTCTACATGTTCATTGGTAGAGAAATACGTAGGGGATTTTAAAAATATTGAAATTTGTGTTGTTGGTGAGTATTTGAATGAAAACATTAAATTTTCGTCGAAAAAGGAGGTAATCATTTGTTAATAAATTTTGTTTAAATTAACATATCGAAAAACCTCTACTTATTTCTCTTCAGAATGTTCCTTTAAGGATATTGTAAAAGATTGGAATCAAAGGAATGAAAATTTTTGAAGCTATGCTGTGTTTGGAGAAAAACACGTTTAAAGTTTTGAAATGTGTCATAGACATTAAAAAATGAAATGTTTAACTGTTTAAAAGTTCTTACCGTTAATCTGCTATCCCAGGACCATAAAGCTGCCTTTCCAAGTTCAAATATTCTTCTTCGTTCTCTGTCTTTGAAAATCTCTGCATCTGTTAAAGACAGTTCGGCGTGGTTGATCCGCTTAGCATCGGCTTCGAGACAAAAATTATAGGATTGAACGCCACTATCGATCTCCAAAACTTTAATGATTCGTAGAATCATGACGCCGCGTTGGTTACGATTTTTTCGTACCTTTCCTGCCCCGGTACACTCCTGCGTCGCTCATTGTAACTTAGAAACACTCTGAGATTACCGACGCGACACTAACCTTCGTTTGTGTTTAGCCCCACATTTTCAAGGTACGGCTAATATAAAAGTGTCAAAAGCCCTGAGACGTAAGATAAGTAATGGAAAAATAAGATAATAAGGCAAAAAGTGATTTTTGTAAGAAAAAGTATGTATCAGAAAAATGCAATACTTATGGGCGAATATAAAGTAGGTCTGTAAGCACTATAAAAACACTCGAAATTTCAATGAAAAAAATTCTTTTAGCCAATAAACTTTTTACTTCATATTCTAGAAGGTTCAAAGCATTTTTAAGCCAATAAACAAAAAATCGATTTTCTGAAACAGTGGTGTTACCCTTTAAGGGTGGAATTGCTTTGGAGTTTCTTCATGATTTTTTATTGAGGAAAGAATGCAAGATTTTAATTTGAAATTTTGGACGCGCTTTTATTACTCCTTTGGTATGATGTACAAATTTTTATGGAAAGATTTAGTCAATATCATAAATGTTACAATCCATCGACTGTACCGCTGTAGAATAATCATTGTTCACTGGTTGACTTGATTACAGCGGTTTGAATAAACTGAAATAAAAAATTCAACCGCCGTTTTATTCTATGAGAATATTGTTATCGTCTTACAAGAAAGAAATTCAGAAAGAATTTTTTTCTAGAAATGGCGGCTGTTCAAATCGAAAAATTTCTATTGTCGGGACAAATGTCCCGAATTTTTAATACTAATTGAAAAACTATGCAAGTTATCATTTCACGTTCGTTAGACGATAGAGAGTTCGTTTTCGAATACACAGTCCAAATTTGAAGTCGATCGGTCCAGTCATTTTTCTGAAATCGTGTCAGCCATCTTCGAAAATATAAAATACTTTCTATTATAGAACGAAGACAGACCTATATTCTATAATTTTGGCAATTTCACGATATTTGAATTGAAATTTTGCACAATTGTTATTCAAGGATCGTACTATAAGATTCTGTAAACAAAAAATCGACTTTTTGTCTCAAAAAGAAGCAATTCCCCCTTAAGGCGTTCGCTATCAGGGCATGAGAAGAAAATCTTGCCTCACAGAGCAGAGTGTATTTTTATTTGCAATATAGCTCCATTTGGGAGGGCCCTTTAGCAAACTACACAATTTTGAAAAGTGACGAGTATGTGACACCAGACTGTAAATCAAAAATTTGTTTTGTTCCGCTCGTCACAATTTAATAAAAGAAAATTCCGAAGATCGGAAAGGAAAAACGAAATAAAATTATTTTTCTCGACTGCGCAATCGAATCAAGTTCTAACCTTGCCTCGCAATTCATCAGAAATTTCTTATGTTACAACCCAATGGAAAAGATGCATCGTCTCACTTTCATCGCGTACTGATGCGCGTCACTCGACTCTCGAGTACAAACTGCTATCGCGTGACTGCGAATTTCGTTCGACAGTGGGTCGACCTGGATGCAATCGATAAGAGATTATTTCATAGGAAAACGAAGGTAGAAATAAGACGCACGTACAATACCGTATCGTCCGGGAGATGCAAGATAATTGAACTTTATTATTGTCCCATAATCAATTTACTTCGACTACTTGAAAAGTTCTGCAGACTTACCTGCATGTATTTTCCCTGGCATTATAAACTGTTTAGAATCTTTGTGTAGACATTATCTATGATTTTGTTAGATTGTCGTGTCGCCAAATAGCAATGGAAATTTAAAAGATGCGTTCTAAGTTGCTATAAAAAATGTAACAGCAATTATGCGAAGGGACATGGGGCCTTTGTTCTATTTCATACTTTAGAAATCATAGAGAGAGAACAACGCAACTGCTCCCACTGAAATCCTACGTAACGTTCATGCAAACAATAATGGAAACATTCAAGCAGTGCAAAAAGTTAGTGTATGAAATTAAAAGATTGAGATTCAAGCTTCGACACCGTTATCAGGAAGATAATCGAAGACTAACAATGTTCTTGATTGTTCCCTGCAAGAAGACTCATGTCCCAATCGCTATGGAATAGATGAGCTATGGCTTGTTTTAAAGTACTCGAGATGGAAGGACGCTGAATGAATACAAATAATCCTGTCTACTATCACAGGTGAATTAAGAATGCAAACTCTTCATTTAATAACAACATTCTTAACTTCACAATGAAAGTCACAAGACAATTTTTATGGAAATGCGTTATTAAATATAGATCTGTATTTGTTACTGCGTTCTTTCCGAGCTTATCAACGAAAAGTGGTTAGTAATCTTACATTAACGAATATTTAAAACATCATATATTACAATGTACAAGACACAGTACTCTCGCTCTGGTCGAAAATTTTTGTAATGCTATTATCCATCGTCCGGTTACATTCTGGCTCGCAGCATGGAGAGACATGCCATAGAAGTTCTGACAATCTGTTTGGAACAAAAATTACGAATATTTGTTCACCTTTATTGCAAACGAATCAATATATAATTGCTACGCATATAGAGGTATATAGACTATCATAATGAAATTCCGAAGCTGGACATCGCAAATTTGTATCCGTAGGCGAAGCTAAAAATTACGAAACATGTTTAGAAATATAATATCAATGTTGTAAATATGTAGCGTATAACATAATTTTTTGGAAATAAAATTTAACCGACTTCCAAAAAGATGCAGTGAAAAGTATGAAATAATTTCCAGTCAATTTATATGAATACGCACTAGCACTAGATATAATTGCTTAAAAGTATGGGAAAATGCAATGAAAAGTATGAAATAATTGTATTATCGGCCGTGCGCTCTACATTACCGACAGAACAATCTGCATTACTGACCGGCTGAC
>NW_026534347.1:5472320-5587243 GCF_026225885.1 Hylaeus anthracinus
GACAGAGCAATCTGCACTATCGCCCGGCCGATCTATATTACCGACAGAGCAATCTGCATTATCGGCAGAGCAATCTGTATTATCGGCCGAGCACTCTACATTACCGACGGAGCCATCTGCATTATCGGTCGAGCGCTTTGCATTATCGGCCTAGCACTACAATATTACCGACCAAGCACTCTACATTACCGACCAAGCACTCTACATTACCGACAGAGCACTCTGCATTATCGACAGAGCACTCTGCATTACCGGCCTAGCACTACAATATTACCGACAGAATAATCTGTATTATCGATAGAGTAATCTGTATTATCGGCCGAGCGCTCCACATCGCCGACAGAGTAATCTGCATTATCGGCCGAGCGCCCTACATTACCGTCAGAGTAATCTGCGTTATCGGCCGAGAACTCCACATTATCGACAGGGTAATTTGCATTACCGACCGTGCACTTATCATTACCGACAGAGTAATCTGCATTATCGACCGAGCACTCTACATTATCGACTTTTGCTGTTTTATTTGGTTTTCGTTGGAGGTCCTTGAAAAGGCTTGTTCCACGGTGGAGGGGGCGTTGAATCAATTTTTCCTAAGCGAAAATGTTGCTCGAGGCTTCGTTAAGGAGATATTCCAGAAACAGAAACTCCCGACCAATCAGAGGGCGAGTATGCCGGAGGACCGTCTGTGGGGCCTATGGTACCGGCATACTCGCGCTCTGATTGGTCGGGGGTTTCTGTCAATATCTCCTTAACGAAGCTTCGAACAACAGTTTCGTTAAGAAAAAATTGTTTCAAATCACACCCCCCCCCCCTCCCCGAAACACCCTGTTCAAGGACATCCAACATTTTTTGAACACCCTGTATAATTGCAAATGGGATTATCAGGAATACATGAGCAAATATATGTAGTATCCGCGCCTCCCATACCCAACAATAAGGAGTCAAATAAGGAGTAGCTATTCAGTGAAATGTAACAATTTCTTCATTTTCTCTTAAAAATGCATCACTCTTTTCACCCTTAACGAATAATTTTATCGTTTGCAATCATTTTAAATAATAGAAGGGAGTAGTTGTACTTACGCCAGTAAAACCGAACAGCGAGAAAATATAAGATTTTCCAGCTGTAATGTACATGGTTCTTTGCCCGTTCATCATGCACATCAACAAAGCTTTTCTGTCGTTGCTTGCCACTTCAGGCCAATTGATATCGTAGAATGCTTCGCCCACCATCCGAGACTGAAATACACAACGAAATACACACCACA
The DNA here is from genome assembly GCF_026225885.1 of Hylaeus anthracinus. Lineage (NCBI taxonomy): Eukaryota > Metazoa > Arthropoda > Insecta > Hymenoptera > Colletidae > Hylaeus > Hylaeus anthracinus. The sequence continues at coordinate 5,473,586 of NW_026534347.1, forward strand.
TCTAGATTTTCATTTAACTATTTGTGGTTATACAATAGTGTAAAAATCTCCATTTCATTTATGTATTTTTATAAAGTATAATCTTACATCATACATTTACAATTGGTAAACCCGTGAAAAAGTTTGTTGTTATAACAAAGTAACGTAATAAATATCACTTATACATTTTCATTGAATTATTTATGATTATACGATAGAGTGAAAATCTACCTTTCCAATTAAAAATCTACCTACTAATTAGAGAAATTTATTCTGATATAAAAAAAAGTCTGATCAAATATGTGCGATGTAGTTTATGGTCGTGCATACCTCGTACATTAGTTGTTCGCCGATGTAGGAATACAAGTACAAGTATGCAGCGACATCGGCGGCGTGCACAAGGAAATTGTACGCAACCACCGGTTCGGTGGAGATTTTCTGGAAAGTGTAACGAGTGTGAATCATTATCAATGGCTATTAAGGTAAATATATACACGTGACACACAATGCCTTCCAGGAAGTTACAGCGACTCATAGTTAAACCCTCACAGCTGTTGATCACAGGTGAATAAAATTGCACACGAACAAAAGGTGACGAATGAAAATTCCCTGTAGCGATTTATTTGCGATGTTTATTGGAGCAGAAAACTCTTGAGATAAATTTTAATCGTTGCTTGCGAAAAGATATAGTCTGGGGATAAATGTGTCCCTAAACACAAATTGAGGTTGCGATTAATCATTCGATAGTGCATTGAAATAAAATAATATGTGCCAAGTTTCAAGTCTGCATCGCAACTTAAAAATTGTTAAAAAAAAACCTGACATATTTCGAACAAGGAGACATACTTTATAGAGTTTGTCTGATTAATGTAATTGAAATTTACCTTAAGAATTTTCTGCTCAAATAAACATTGTCAAAAAATCGCTTCGGGATTTGTACAAGTGCAAGTTCTTCCACCTATCGTCAACTTTTCTAATAAGTTTTCAAATCTTGTATGAAGTAAATTGTTTCGAGGAAAAAATTGTTGAATACGCTGTTCCTTTATATTAATTTATAATGTGCTAGAAAAGTTTTGATACGCATTAATATTCGTTAACAGAGACTTTCGATTATCTATCAAATTCCAACTTAACGTTGAATTTATCATTGTTGAATGCCTCTGGTATATATGGGTCTCTTAGAACCCATATCAGTATTAACCCTTTGACTGCGGGACTTAAAAAAAATATCAGCTTATAGAGAATGACAAAACAAAACTTTTTTATTGTATAGTTTATTTATATAACGTTTAATTTCAGAGATAAAAATTGAAAACTTGGAAGACCTTTTTCCTTAAATTTAATTTTTGCAACAAACTTCTAGCTTTTCAATTCTTATTTTCGAAACAAAGCATCCCATGAATAAAGTGTAAATATAAAAAGTTTCGTCTAATCATCCTCTATATACTGATATTTTTAAAAAATTGATATAACGAATACAAACGTTTTTCTGCGATCATTTATCGAAGGATATATACGTCGTTTGTAGTTAAAGGGTTAAAAAACATAATACCAAAGAGCCTTTTGGACAACTCTTTACAGTACATGGAATAAAAATTGATCTACGTACAATGAGTACAACGTACAATGCTAGACCCAGCCTGAAGCCGCAGCTCATGAGTTCTAGCAGAAGGATCACATAAAAGCTCCCGTTTAATGTATTCGATAACCTGAAAATGACTCTTTCTAAACGAACCCTTTGCGACATCCCACTCTATCGCAGCTGCTTAAGCTGCAATATTTACAGGATATTATCAAACTCTTTATAGTGACAATTAACATAATAACTCGTAAAAAATACGTAATTACCTGGTTAGCTCCAAATGCATCGTCACCGACTGTCTAATGCCATCTTGGAATGATCGAGATGATTTCACTCCTATATTTCGTATACGATAGGACAGTATCGATAATTTGGCGCAGAGGTGTAGCACCGTGTTTACTATGAAACTAACCTCGGCTACATGATACATGGGTATGTAAGTGACAGGAAGTTGGTACAGGTATACGAGAGCATAGAGTGGAGGTTTCTTGTAGTCAAAGATGAGATGAGCCCGAAAAGGCAACACGTAGGGAATAGTACCGTTACCTATAAGAAGATAAGTAAATAAAAACCGTACTTGAAACATTATTACAGGTGTTTCGTTCGCGTAAGTAAAGTAACTATGGTACTCAACATTGAATCTACATCACTGTTTCAGAAAACGTTTTGGCAAAGTTAATTTCACCAACGCTGGTTAATTAATTCCCCCACTGATTAATTAATCCTAGGACACGTTCTCGTCGTACGCGTAAATATATACCTGATTAAGGAATACCTAGATCAGAAGAAGCGAGCAAATCTATCAGAGGACGGCAATACATAAGAGCGATCGTGACGAACGATGCTATCGTCGCGCATTTGCCGAAACGACAACAGATGATGTTGTAGCTCATATACAAACGCTTCTCCTCGATGTTTTCGAAGGTCTTATCATCCGCGATTTCTCTCTTCATCGCGACAATCACTTCCTCCAATTGCTTGCTACACCTAATTACTATAAGAAGACCGAGATACGTCGACGTCGCTACCATTGTTTCCAAGATGTTTATTACCGTCATGTCGAGATCGCCGATGACATCCATCAGGTCCCAATATTCCATAAACACGTGCAGACCAAGATATATCACCGTGAACTTCAATAGTATGCGGGTGTGTTGCTGTGGCCAAACACCGCTCAATGAAAAGATCTTCTCGTTCAACACGAGCGGGTCTCTGAGTTTGATGGCTGCGACGTCCTGTGCGCGCCAAGTAAATTGTTCCAATGATACCGAGACGAATCAATGTCGAGAGGTATTGGGTTGTAACATGTGAAACGCTGATCGTCGATACATCACTATTTTGAGACACAATGGGAACTGCAATTTTTATGCGTGCTTCGCGTAAACGTGAACAACAATCTGTTTAAACCCTTGACTATGAGAAGCGTAGGAGTGTGAATTTAAAAACAAATATAACCTTATAGAGCATGACCAAACGAAACTTTTTTATGTTTACACTTTATTCATATGGCGTTTAATTTCACAGATAAAAATTAAAAGCTTAGACGACCTTTTTCCTGAGATCTCGTAATGGTCTGATCCAGTTGCTGTTGTCTTAAATAAAAAAGACAACAGTCGAACAACTGAATTTAAAAATAATATATCATTTTGATCAGAAAGGTGATTAAGTTGATTGGGAAGGAAAGACGAAATAATATTTTTGTCGAGTGCACAATCGAACCAATTCCTAGCCCTCATAATGTATCAGATCCTTCTTATGTTACAACCCAACGGACAAGAGGTGTATCGTGTCTCACTTTCATCGCGTTCTGATGCGCGTCCATCGACTCTCGAGTGTAAACTGCTATCGCGTGACTGCGAATTTCGTTCGTCTTTAAGTCGACCCGCGCGCAATCGATATACGATTATTTCAAATGAAAATGAACGTAGAACTAAGGCGCGTGCAATGTCGTCTCCTCCGGGAAGGCAAGATAATTGAACTTTCTTGAATATTCACCCTTAATCGTTTCACATCGATTTCTTGGAAAGTTCTACGATTTTCTTCTGTCTACATTGTCTATAATAATCCTTAGCAGTATGAACTGTTTAAAGTCTTCAAATGTGTACTCAAGCATTATCCTTGATTTTGTTCCAAGAGCGTGACGCCGAGTAATAAGGAAAATGTAGAAGATGAGCCTTAGCTTGCCAGAGAGAGAGAGAGAGAGAAAGAAAGAAAGAGAGAGAGAGAGAGAGAGAGAGAGAGAGAGAGAGAGAGAGAGAGAGTGTATCAGAAAACAGAGAGTGTATCAGTGGGGATTGTGACATGATTCTATCGCGTACGAATTTGCGAATTCTAGAGAAAGAACAACGCAACTCGCGATATAGAACTCGACTGAAACTCTATGGAATGCTGTATTGTATTCTTTCAAACGGTGCAAAGAGTTGATTTATAAAATAAATTATTGGAAATACAAACGCTCAGTTCTGGTGAACCGTTATCAAAGGGACCATCAATAATTGACAAACGACAATTAACCCTTTGTACTTGAGGCATTTTTTTCTATCATCCATCAGCAATTCGTGATACTATCTTAGCATTCTATTGCCACGTATGCTAAGCTTAGATTGACTTCGAAAATGAGATCTCTAATTTGAGATTTGAGAATCAGGCCAACTTTATTGACACTTCGAGTTCCACAGAAATTAAACCTAAACAAACATCATTGCTGGTTGATTTGCTGCTTCAAACCTAGTGGTGACTGAAGGTGCAAAGGGCTAACATAACCAAGTGTTAATCTGGTAATACTATACTGACGTAATAATAATCCTTGCTATAATTCTGCAGGATACAACAACACGAGAAACTACTTCTTGATAGAACTCACCGTTGGAGGAAGTTGAATATCGAGTTGTTGTTACACGATGTTGTTTTTACCATACTCTTCCGGTATGTACATAAATAGAGAATGGTTACTGGTAAAATGTTAAAGAATAATTAATATAGCAAACCATATAACGCGGTATACCAGATAAAATATACACATGGATCCGAAAAAAAATACTTTTAATAGCATTATCTACACATTGTGTACTATCTAGGTATTGTTACATTTTCATATATGCATTCTACTATCACATATTGGCTTGCAGTAAGGAGACACATGACATAGATGTTTTCATAATCTGTTTGAAATTATAGGAAACTTTGTTGTAATTGTGATACAAATGCTTCTCCTCGTTGTCATCGAGCATCATGTCACTCTCGATATCCCTCCGCATCTCTACGATCACCTCCTTCAATTGTTTCCTACATTTCACTACCAGAATAAGACTGAAGTACACCGACATAAACAATACCGTTTTCAGGAAGTTTGACACCGTCATGTTAAGATTGTGTAGGTAAATTATTAGATCCTGTTATGTTCTCACAATGTATTTACTTAATACTTAGACAACTAACAAAAATATGTATATTAATGGTATACCGATTTCGCATTACGCATTTCGCCACGTGCGATCGCTACGGCGTCTCGAGCCAGAAGGACGGCGCTCTGTGTACATCCGTAACGGTAATCAACGTTCGTTTCCGAGGTTTTCATACACGGTACATGTAAACGGGGAATTTGAATATATATACAACAGATCCCATAATTTCATAATCAGGTCGAAGCTAAAGTACGTCATCACGAACCAACTGAATAGCATGGGTTCGCGTCCCAATGGCCAGGCATCTCCTAACGAAAAAATCCGTTCGTTCAACAGTAACGGATCTCTGATTTGTATGGCTTTGTCGATCTACAAATACAGACTAAATTGTTGAAACGATTTTATCGAGATGCATGAGAAGTTGAGTTGTAACATATGAAACGCTGGTCCCTGTTAAGGGACTCTTGGCAGTTATTTTTTTAATAAAAAGTGAAGTGAAAAATTGTGTAGAATTTAGTAAAAATTAATTATTACGGGATGTAGTTAACTCTTTGACTGCGAAGGGCGTATACATAATCGAGAAATGGGCTCAGAGATATGTTTGTATTCGTTGAATCAAGTTTTAAAAAATATCAGATTACAGGGGATGATTAGACGAAACTTTTTTTATATATTTATAGCTTATTTATAGGACGCTTTGTTTTAAAAATAAAAATTAAGAAGTTAAAACTCCGTTGCGAAAATTGAATTTCATAAAAAAGATCTTAGTTTTTATCTCTGAAACTAAACGTTGTATGAATGAACTATGAATATAAAAAAGTTTCGTTCTGTCATTATGGATAAGCTGATATTTTTTTTTAAATTCCCACCTCTCTTAGAATTTCCAGCAAAAATCGTCCCGCGGTCAAAGGGTTAAATAAACGCTATGTGAACTGTTTCTATTTTTAGCCGAAAACAAATCAGTGACTTGAAATTACACAATCGTATATAATGAATAACATTCAGGTCAAAGTATTCAATGATTCGAATCTATTAGTTAAATGTTCAGTCAAACTTGAAAGTACTGCTATGTGGATCAAAATATTTATACTGATTTCGAACCTATGTCTTATAAATTCGAGTATACTTGAAATTATCACTTATAATTTTTCAAATAGATATCTACTCGTAAAACATTCGAGATTCTCGGGTTAAATTCGATCCTATTTACAAGATATTTGGTCCCATCGCTAGTCTTCATCGTTGGAGTTATTATAGTCTCAGAAACGAATAAAAAATTATAAACAACCTATATGATTAGGTTCAGACACTTTAATCACCAAATCTTGTCACTGGTATACATTTATTTACATGCACTCACGATGCAATGTTTCCAATAATTCGTAAACACGCAGTTTTTCACATTAAACATTGTTGATTAGACTTTTGTGAAAGGACTCAATGAACCAGTTGAAGCTTAAGAATAGATGTAGCAATTAGAATTTGTTTTTATCTCGCTCTTTTGACTCCGTATTCGAACCAATTCCTAGTCTCCGCTTGTCTCACGATTTATCAAACCTTATGTTATATTTCTTATGTTACAACTCAATGAGAAAGATGCATCGTCTCACTTTCATCGCGTTCTGATGTGCATTATTCGACTCTCGAGTGCAAACTGTTATCCCGTGACAGCGGATTTCGTTCGACAGTAAGTCGACTTAGATGCAATTGATAAGAGATAATTCCGTAGGAAAATAAAGGTAGAAATAAAAAGCACGTGCAATACGTCGTGCAATCAATTTACTTCGACTACTTAGAAAGTTCTGCAGTCTTCTCTTACCTGTATGTAAGTGTTCTGTCATTATAAACTATTTAGAATCTTCGTGCAGACGTTATCTTCGATTTTTCCAGATTGTCGTGACGCTAAATGGCAAGGAAAATTAAAACGTTGAGCTTCAACTTGCTATTAAAAATTTAACAGCGATTATATCAATGGACACGGTACCTTCGTTCTGTTCCATACTTTACGAATTCTTCAGAGAGAATAAAGAGAAACGCAACTCTCAACATGTGCGTTGACCGAAATCCTATGGAACGCTATAGTGTATTCATAAACAGTGCAAAGTGTTGATTTATAAAATAAAATGTTGGAAATATAAGCAATCAGTTCTGGTATGTCGTTATTAAAGAGACCATCGATAACTGACAACGACAATTAATAACAGTAAGTGTTAATCTAGCAGTGGTATACTGACGTGATAATAATCCTTGAATAATTCTGCAGGAAAGACACAACAATTTGACGTTACAAACTATTAATGTCTCACTATCCGTAATATCGTTTTATTACGCTGATCTGACATGTACAGTAAGGGAAATATCAAAGATGGGATTCATATGTTGTTAAATATTAAATCCACTGTATTTCTTACTTTATGTGTTTTTGTACCATTCTTGTTTGGTATGTCGGCAGAAGCTGCTTAACACCCATGTACATATTACAATGTACAAGACAGAATCGCTAGCATGCTGGCTCAGAGTCGTTGTAATCACATTGCGCACTTTCGTCCGTGTTCTTACATGTTGCCGCGTAGCATGGTGAAACTTACCATAGACGTCTTCACGATCTGTTTGAAATAGAAATTGTTGTTAATTCACCTTCTTTTGGTTACAATAGAGACAGAGACGATTTTAGTTGTTACGATAATTATTTGATTTGTACAAATCTGATTTAATAAAAATGAACTTACACCGCTAAAACCAAACAGCGAGAAAGTATAAAGTTTGCCAGCCGTCATCTTCATAGCTCCCTGTCCGTTCATTATACCCATCAGCAATGCTTTCCGTTCATTGTACTCCACCTCTGGCCAATTAATATCGTAGAATGCCTCGCCGATGCACTGAGACTAAAGCATATTGACTTGTTAATGTTTTGCACCACGATTGACAAATTGGCATACATGTTTATCGCTTCGATAAAGTTTATAAGAAAGCCTATTTCATTTATGTTAAAAGTGAATTATATTCATTCATTGTACCCACGTATCTGTACTTATACAATTCAAGCTAGTTTTTATGCAGATACTAGTTTTATATAACATAGTACAGCAGATACAGAACAATGCAAAATAATCCAGCACGAAATAAAATATTACAAAATAATACAGAATGATGCAGCATAGTACAAAATGATACAGTCTTATACATCATAGTAGAACAGTTGGAGCAACAAAATCTACCGTTATACTGTTGAACTTATTTCTTACCTAATCCAAGAAATTGACAGAACGTGAACAAACTAGTGCTGCACATACCTGATACATTAGTTGCTCGCCTACATAAGAATACAGAAATACGTAAGCAACTATATCCATGGCGTATATCAGAAAATTGTATGCAACCATTGGCTCCGTAGAGAATTTCTGTAAAGTTTAGCAAACTTCATGATTTTATATTTACATATTCATTATACAGAGTGTTTCTAAATATCTTTCTAAATATCCTTTTTCGAGGATCGAATCCTCGCATCAATACCAATCAAAGAGTCCTTTACCGTCTGAATTGTACAAGTGAGAGGTGAATAATACTTTTAATTTGTTTACGTACGAGTAGTACAATGTACAGAGAAAGACCCAGCCTCAAGACACAGCTTAAGAGCTCCACTAGAAGGATCAGATGTAACGTGTCGGTTAGTGTGTTTGATAACCTGTAAGGGATTGTTGCTAAACAAATTTTTCTCGCACTCTCACAGTAACAAAGACATTAAAGCTCACAGATGTCACATGTCATATTATTATTCTGTTAATATTTTTTGTAAACTCTTGTAATGGGTTTTCGAAAAGGAATATTATAAATACGTGTGCAATACGTGATAATAGAAATTCATTATGGAATCAAAAAAGGAAATTCAAAAGAATATCTGAAAATTGAACTCAAGACATTCGTATCAAATCACAAAATTGAATAAGTTGGATAAATTGTGTTTGATTAAAAAACACAACATCTCAAAGGTCATTTCGGAAAACTCTTCGTGCAAAAGGAAATTTCAATATTCTGAAGGAATACTCTAAATATTCTAATACTAAATACTCTAATATTCTAAAGGAAATTACAATAATCTGGAAAAAATACGTACGTACATTGTCAGCTCCAAATGCGCAATCACGGACTCTTTAATGCCGTTTTTGAAAGATTGAACTGGTTGCACTTGAACATTTCGTATACGATAGGACAATATCGCTAGTTTTGAGCAGAGATGCAGTATCAAGTTAATTATGAAACTAACTTCAGCGACGTGGACCATTGGTATATACGTGAAAGGAAGTTGATATATGTACACCAGAGGATAGATTCGAGGTTGTTTGTAGTCAAAGAAGATGTGGGCTCGAAAGGGTAGTTCGTACTGAGGAGTAGAATTACCTGTGAAATAAATATTTGTTTGTGTACTATTTTCGTGAAGTAATAATAAAATTCAATGTTGCGTGTGCATATTCATGAGACAATAACTAGAGACCTTAATTCAGTTATAAAAACAATTAATGAAATTCGTTTAATGAAATGTGTACAATTATGCAATTATCGAATATTAAACTCGATAATATTTACTTTAAAACATGTCCAGTGATGAGATTTGTTAAATCGTATTTGATTGTCAAAGAATGAAACGATTCGAAGAAAAATCATTAATTTGTTCAAATTGGGTAATACATGAATATCTTAAAAAATAACATCTACCCAAACAAGATGGTAAATTACTTAAATAATCAACAAAAAAAAGCGACTCGTATTATAATGTGATATTGTGTCACAAGAAAGAAACAAATTATTCAAATAAAGTAATACATGATTACTTAAAATAATTGCTTGAATCAATTGGGTAAGATGACGAATTTGTACCCTATAATGGAAAGCACTCTTTTCCCCTGATTTATTTGGAGAACCAATTTAGTCGAATATATATTTAATACATAATATGCCACTACATCGTAATAAATTTCAGTTTTTAACGAAACTTTCGTATTGAAGCCATAAATAATTATTTTGCTCAACGTCGTCAACTTACCCTACATTTCCATGTGTCACTGATTTCCGAAATACCTTTAACAGTTGTCAAAACCCAGTGTATCACAGGATGAGTATACATCTGGACCATCGTGGTGAGTGTAGCTATTGTCGCATATTTAACGAAACGATAGCAGATAATATTGTACCCGTAGTACAAACGCTTCTCAACGTTATCCTTGAACGTGTTCTTGTCCGTGATTTCTCTCTTCATCTTGACTACCACGTCCTTCAATTTCTTGGCGTTTAGTTTGATTAGAATAAGAACTAGATAGGACGATGTCGCTAGCAAAGATTCCAACAAATTTTGAACCGCTAAATTGACATCGTCGAGGCTCTCGTAGAAATCCCAATATTGCATGACCAGAAACAGAGCAAAATAGACGAGCATGAAGGCGAATGGTATATACCTATTCGTTACTGGCCAAGTTCCTGATAGAGAAAGAAACCTCTCGTTTAACACGAAAGGATCTCTGATTTTGACGTCTTTGGTGGCCTGAAACGTGGACAGCAAAGTGTTTCTACAATTGTTTCAACGAGATGAATGTTGAGAAGTATTGGGTTGTAACATATCTATAGAAAGTCTGATGTACGCTATTTCTGGACTTTTTATGATATGGTTACGGTAAAGCAGAGTAGTGCAGAAGAAGAATTGAATTATCCCATGAATTACTGTTGCAAGGTAATACATTTAGATTTTGATCTGTGATTCAGATTGAAATCTCTCATTCGATTAAATTCAATCAGCCTTGTTCAATTAAATTACGCTTTAAATGGAAGGGAGTAATTATTAATGATGAACATGTTATTGTTCATAAATTTGTATTGTCTAAACAGAGAACTGTATTTCAGTAACACTATATTTCGATTACATTTTAACTTAATTAGATTCATAATTAGACTGATTAACAATTGAATTCATTGGAGAGTTTGAATTATATAATTCAACTGTAACGTAATTGAGTTACTACGTAATTGAAGTACGATGTAATTGAATTTCTACATTATTGAATAAATAATACAATTACAGTGATTAACAATTGAACTAATTAAATAGTTTGACTTATTTTATTTAACTGCAATGTAATTGAAATGCAATGTAAATGGATTACATAATTGAATTACAGTGCAATTACAGTGTAACTCAGCTGTGCGGGAGATTTAAATGCACAAAGCCATTCTTTTCTTTTCCATTTCTTTTCCATCTTCTAACTCGAGCCTTCGATTGCCCCACGATCTGTCAAAAATGTCTTATGTTACAACCCAATAGAGAATGATTTGTTGTCTCACTTCCATCGCGGTTCTGCGTTACTCGGTCCTCGAATTGACACTGTGATCGCGTGACTGGGAATTTCGTCCTAACGTGGTCACCTGAGCGCAATCGATTGGCGATAACTATGTGTAAAGCGCATCTCTTGTTAAAATACACTTTTCGAACTTCGTCTTTGCAACGCAAAAAAATTGGCAATTGATCTTCCCTGCGCGGTCTTCCTTCGAACAATTTTCCCGGCTGTTCAAACTTCTTTGAAACTCAAGCTTTCGCTATAACTACTGGCATTGATTTTCTTTGCGTGCAGAGATGTATTGTGATGCAAATATAGCATTTATCGATAATTAAATTTACCATATTGTTGGGACTTGCTCGAAAAAGTTCTTTCAACAGTTTAAAGTCACATTTCGAATTCACCGTTGGCTTTAGTTATTTATCGGCCCGAGCTGACGTATCGCGGTGAAAAAATTTCAGGAGCCGGACTTGCTTTAGTTTTGCGTTGAATATGGAACAGAGAACATGTCAGTTGGCAGCATGCATTCGCGAGGTAGTATGGTTTGCGAATTTCGGAAAGGGAATATCGAGACTGTTGCGATTGAGAATTCGAGTGCTGTTTTGGACGAGATTTTAATTATTCGACTACGTATGTATTATTAAATGTATCCATCATATTAATTATTAATTATATTGATAATACATTATTATATAAACGATATTATTTTGCAAATTCATTACGTAATGAATGTATTTACACATACTTTAATTATTTGCCAATTTGTGACACAACTTCTCGTCAATTTTCATTTAAGAGACGAAGAGATCAAGTAACGAGTGTTCATGTTTCTTATGTAAAATTATCGTTTCATATAAATCTCTTAATACCTATCGATTCCGCAACAGCGGAATTTCCTGTATGACATGCGACCTCGTATCACGCGTAGATAACAAAAAAAATTGCTCCTAATTGCTGTCCATGATTAAATTTCTCTTCGTCATAGCTGTCGTACACTTACACACAGAGCACACATTGACTAATCCAAGGATCACTACACGTCAAAGAGAAATACTAATACCTTACTTTTGTATAGAATTTTATTATTCAATTCCTAGCAATAAATATATTGAGCTTTTATGGATTTTATGAATAAAACAGAATACTTTTTGTTTCGAGCACACAGCAACTTCAACATAATTTTATGGTGTTGCTTCCGAAAATTAAAAGTGTACATTATTCCACAAAAATTGATAAATACTTGTAGTTTTAATTTGGCTCGTTTATTAATTTAATTCAGCTTCTGTTACTGTAAATAAAAGTTGAAGCACCAGTGAAGCACAAAAGGTTAAATTCTAATTGGAATTTCACTAACTAAATTTCTAATTAAATTCTTTCATTTATTGCCTCTTTTAAAAACGTGGACTAACGTAAGAAAAAATACTTTATTTTACTTACAGCTGTTGTACAAATGTGAGTTAAGAACAAAAGCTACGTTAATTCTTGAATAATTTAGTGCAGATAAAATGTCTTCACTGGAATTATCTTAAACGATGATAAATGATTCGCAAAGTATGTTTTGTATGAAGCATTGTTTTCATTACTTTTCGTTCTTTGATTACAGCAAATGAGACGCACACGAAGAAATCTATGTTCGCAAACGTTTTGAGATGACAAAGAACAGTTCCTTTCACAAAAATGGACCAAAAACAGAGGAAAGAAGTGAAGAATCCGCGACAGAAGGCCAACGTATTATCCATCCTTACATTCTGGTGAGAATCGTCTCAAATTTTACCTCGTTTGCAACAAAGATGAGCAAAAATTAAAAAATGGAGTTATTGTAAGATCTTGAAAATAAAAATTCTCATTTATGATATTCATGAGACAGAAAATATTTATTGTAGGAGTTTCAGAGTTACAAACTAATAGTTATAAACTATTTTCACTACATATAAGAAATAAAGACCTTATTATGATAATGTTGTTCATTAGATTCATAAGAAACATAATATATTTTGACAGTGTTTTTAAATGAATATTCTTATTTATAATGTTCGGGGAAAAATGCCGTATTTTGTAACGTTCATTCGACGAACAGGTGGATCCTCAAGCTGTTCATTGTTGGTTACAAAAAAGAATTGGAAGAGAGTGATCTGTATTCCCCTCTACGAGAAGATGAAAGTAATAAGTTAGGGCAACGTATCGTGAAAAATTGGGAAAACGAATCGATACGATGCGAGAAAAAGAAGAATGGCTCGAAGCCCAGTTTATTCAGAGTACTCTATAAGTGCTTTGGTAAAATAGTCATCAACACTGGATTAGTGTTGTTTATTCTAGAATTTGGTATACGGTACAGTATCAAAGCTGCACGATTAAATAATAGATACCCTAAAGCACTGCCCAAAATAATTGGAGAATCGTCTCGTCTCCTTTGGAATTTTATTTAAATGCGAGTGTCATTAGTTATACAAAGTCCTTACGGTTAGTCTCATAAGTATTCGTATTCTTTAAGTCTCTATTAGTCTAATATTAGCATATACACTCCTAAATTCCATACCACTCAAAGGGTTAGTCTGCGAAGTTTAAAAATGTTTAATCATGTGCCATATATTGTAAATTGATTTTCCAATTGCTTCGACCAGTGCAAGTAACAAAACATAGCAAAACCTTAGTCCTTGGATAACGTAAGTAAAGAACCATCGAGAGGTAAATATCTAAATCGAGCGTTGTTTCAGAATTGCGCAACCTTTTCTGCTGGCCAGACTGTTGCGTTACTTCTCTGGAAATAAGAAAGGATGGGGCACCGATATATATTATTACACGGCAGCGTTCTGCCTGATGCCAATGATCGACAATATACTTTTACATTGGTCGTTGCAGAATTTAATGCACGTAGGAATGAAAGTCAGAGTGGCCTGCTGCACGCTGATCTATAGAAAGATACTGAGGCTGTCCACTTCTGTCCTCGAGAACGAAACGTCCGCTGGACAGGTGACGAATTAATTAAATTAAGGTCGATCGATTCGATTCAGATGCGTGACCTTATTGCCTGGCGGTTTTTCAGTTGGTCAATTTCCTGAGTAACGACGTTAACAGGCTCGATTACTTCGTTTTCTGCGCTCATTATTTGTGGATCGGCCCGCTGCAAATCCTTCTAGTAACCTATCTTATATTTCGTGAACTCGGGATCGGCGCCATTGCTGGGATGACGACGTTCATGTTGTGCATACCGTTGCAATGTAAGACAACAAACAAATTCCTACTGTGTTTCGTTGAGAATATTTTTCCTTTTTTATTTTCGAAAACATTTGAAACATTTCAAATATCGTTTGAAATAAATTTTTAAGTATTATTGTACTCTGTATCCTTTCTCTGTCTTTTGATAGTATGTGAAACCCATTTCAGGGATGAACCCTATTTTTACCAATAATTATTCTCACGCACTCTCTTTCACATATTTAAGTATTCCAGCCTTATTGTCCTACTTGGTTTTCTAAGTTTGAGAGTTTAGGTTCTTGGACATTTTATACAAAGAATAATACCAGAATACATATAATAAATCTCATAATAATAAAATTTGCATTTCATAAAAGAGAAAAGGCCTATCGTTCTAGATCCACCATAAGACAAATATTTACATGAATTAAATTTTCTATTTGTAAATCTAAAGTTGAAGTGGATCTCGTGGGTGTCAGCTATTTCCGACATTGCATTTTATAGTGTTCTTGGGTCGAAAAGTGTCACGGTTGACGCTCGGATCAGCGCAAAAGACCGACGATAGGCTGAGATTGATGAATCAAATTATCGCTGGGGTAGAGATCATCAAGATGTACGTTTGGGAAGTCCCGTATTCGCTTCTCGTTGAGAAAGCTAGGCGGTAAGAAAAATTCCGCTTGCAGTACTTGACACGTTCACTGTCCAATCTCTCAGGGTCCTATTCAATAACACAACGATGTAACCAGTATTCGGGTCATGGACAGTGAATGTATCCATCTTCTTACGTCTTCAGCATTCGTCTTTGTTTTTATCACGTACTGGTAGCCTTCAGGAGATAAAACTAAAATAATATACATTTATATGTGTATATAATGTAGTTGTGAATATCATTGGTTTTTGTTACAACGTTTTGTACAAGAAAGGCACCTACACCTTTAACCCATTCGCTGCCAACTACGAGATGTCTCGTAGTTCAATTGATTGCAATTACTCGAAGGATAAGTTTATAACCTTTTGAGTCACGAATTATTGCAAAAGAAGATCGTAAATTTTCTTTTGAAAACAGCTAACAGAAAACTATGATTTTTGGTATCAAAATAATAACCAAGATTACACATCTGTATTAAATCTTGGCGCCAAACGCAAAACGCTTTTCGCCTGGCGGTAAATGGGTTAAATACGACACTCTTATATCATATACCCTTTCTACAAACCATCCAACTATTTACTACATAGACGTATTGTTATTATTTTTCCATAATAACAATAAAATCCTTTTGCTCTAGGAAAGAAGTGAGCGTGATAAAAAAATACTCAATCGTCGAGCAGCTCGGATTAACAGCAGACATCTACGTGCCTCGTTTCAGTCTTTTCATTACTATATTGACGTATGTCTTAACTGGGAACAATATCGACGCCGAGAAAGTATTCATGACAACAGCATTTTATTCTATTTTACGATCCTCTGTCACCATTGGATTCGCTTTGAGTAAGTGGTTCATTTGCGACACTTACTGTAAAAATCGAGGTCATAAATGAAATTTACTATCTATCAATCCCATTCATAAGTGACACTCGCTCTGCATACGGTAATCTAAGTCATAAATGTCACTGGATGTACATTAATTCAAATCATGAGTGGCAGTTCAAACTTTACGCGAGGTTGTGCAGAGTTACAATAGAATTACTCCAGAAATTATTATTGGAAATTAGTTCAATCACATTGCAATTCAATTAGATATATGATTAAAGTAATTAGTAATTGAATTATCCGAAAAGTTTTAATTATGTAATTCAACTGCAACGAATCACTGCGTTATTAAAATACACATTGTATTTAAATTTCGCTATTGAATTATTACATAATTGAAATACATTGTAATTAAATTACGTAATTGAACTACTATATAATTATAATAGAATGTAATGAAATTACGCGAATGAATTCTTACGTGATTGAATCATATAATTGAATTACTGCGTAATTAAATTCAATAATTCATTCTGTAATTCGGTAATTCCGTTCAACTCAAGATTGAATTACGATACAATTCAATTACCACAATTGTAGTTACAGATAACACTCACTGCACAGTAATCCACGTCATAAGTGACATTATATTGTAATTACACATTAACGAAAGCCATAAAGCAACGCTCCCTGTCCTCTAACTCGAGGCATCTAGGCCCCCAGCATCCACCAATAAAATCACCTATAACATTCAAATTGTGCACCCAGGTGTCCACCAACTAGCTGAGGCAACAGTGTCCATCAGGCGTCTCGAGAAGTTCATGTTGCACCCCGAGGTGTCGGAGCCTCGGCCAACTAAAAATCAAATAGCCACGCAATCAGTCCCAGTCTACCTGAAAAACGTCACCGCCAGATGGGACGAGTTCAGAGACTACACCTTGCAGAACGTGGACCTAACGGTGCAAGCTGGCAGCTTCGTAGCCGTAGTCGGTCAGATAGGGTCAGGGAAGAGCAGTTTGTTGCAGGCGATACTTAACGAGCTACCCCTGGACAAAGGCGTCCTGGAAATCAGCGGGAAGATAAGCTTCGCCGATCAACGACCGTGGATCTTCGCTTCTTCGATCAGACAGAACATCCTGTTCGGCCAGCCCATGAACGAGGCTCGTTACAACGAGGTGATCCGAGTCTGTCAGCTGAGACGCGACATAGACTCCATGCCCCATCACGACAACACCATGGTCGGCGAAAGAGGGATCAATCTGAGCGGTGGCCAACGAGCCAGGATCAATCTGGCCCGCGCCATATACGCCGAGGCCGACATTTACCTCCTAGACGATCCTCTATCGGCAGTGGACGCCCACGTTGGCAGTCGTATCGTCGACGAGTGCATATGCGACTTCCTCAAAGGCAAGTCTCGAATCCTAGTCACCCATCAAGTCCAGTACCTGAAGTCGGCCGACGAGATCATCGTGATGAGCAACGGTAGCGTCCAGGCAAGAGGCAGCTTCGAGGAACTTCAGAGCATGAACCTGGATTTCATGAAGATCTTCCAAGACGTGGGCAAGGAGAAAGACGCGAAAATGGACGAGGACGGAAACGATACCGTGGACTCGGTGAAGAACCTGAAGAAAGACGAGGAAACGGTCACGGCTGACGAGCCGGTCGAGGTGGCGGAAACGAGGACGACTGGAAGCGTTTCCGTGACGGTCTTCCTGGCCTATTGGAAGGCGAGCAAGAACTGTTTCCTGGTCGTTCTGATGGCGATATTCTTTGTCTGTAGCCAGGCGATGGCCAGCGGGAGCGATTATTTGCTCGCGTTTTGGGTGAACACCGAAGTGGCGTCGTGGGTCAGAACCGAGAACGGTACAATGGATTTTCAATGGTATAGCCCGCTGTCTCGTCATGGAATTATTTATCTTTATAGTGGGCTGACCGTGGGCTTCATCGGCATCTATATGTTCCAAACCTTTGCGTACTACGCGGTATGCATGCGGGCATCGAAAAACTTGCACGCGGACATGTTCCGCAGCATCGTGCGGGCCGTGATGTATTTTTACAATACCAATCCCGCGGGTCGTATATTGAACAGGTATTCGATCGCATTTGTGCGTCAACAGGGCCAGCTTGAGGTGTTGAGTCGACGGACGGTAGACTCGTTTCTTCGGTTTTCCTGCTGCGATTAGACTGTTTTAGGAAATATTTATTTATTGGAAACATTGTACATGTTGTGGGAGTACAGACACTAGATATCTACAGAAACTACATAAATTCGTGACTTTTTATTTCATACACTACGTACTTACAACATTGATATTTCGAAACATATTTTCTAATTTTTATCTTCGGCCTAACGCTGCAAATTTACGATCTTATTTACGTTACAGCTTTAGAATTTTATTATTTTTGTCAGTACTTTGTATTAGAAACGTAAAATATTAATGTGTTGGTTGTATTTCTGAACCTATTTTACCACTTCATTGACAAAAGAAATCTACTCTATATGATGTTCCTTTTTGTGAATTTTTAATGAATACAAAAACGAGGAATGTACGTAAGTCCATATTAGACATGAAAAGTCATACATCAGAAAGTATAGTAATAATGTGTAAAAAATAAAAAAAAATAGTGTTGAAGCAATTCGCTTAACATACAAGAAGATATAAAAATGTGTACACAACGTAGAGAGTCAAGTTCTTCAATAATATAGTCTTCTTTGAGAATTTATTTCAAGAAAATGAATGCAAGTCCTCATATTTCCCTTTAAACACTGGTTATATGTTTTTTTAAGTCTTGAACAACATTTGTTTTTTACTTGCATATATATTTGTGTTGAAAATCGAGCTGAAATAAATTATTGGAGGGTCCTTTTTAAGAAGTTCTATTAGTTTTATAATAATTTGAACATTAACAAATAAACATCTCAAATAAACTTCTTAACAATTAAAATAAAGAAAAAAATACCAATGATAATATACCAGAAGGCAATATTTTATGATTAAAGGTGTCTGTATACCTAGAGCTGGCCCTGTACATGAATCTATACAGTTTTCTCCCACCCATGAAATTGACATTGACTCTTCCATTTCTGAATCAAGGTTTTCCAAAGATATCGGTATCGTCGACAAGAAGCTGCCATTTACAATGTTCGACGTGATGATGATGTTCTTAAGTTTCATGGCAACTGTGATCATCGTTGGTACCGTGAGTCTCTGGTTGTTAATACCAACGTTCGTCGTCATACTGATTTTCTACTTTATGCGAGTAATTTACATTAAGACTAGTCGTGCCATTAAACGTATGGAGGGTATCAGTAAGTACTAAACACCTATTGAGAACGAATTAGCGAGAGTAAAACAATTTCATAAACTTCGCGGAGAAACGATCTCCGTGAACGGTGTGTCTGAAAGCTCATCTAGAAATATCGTTTTTCTAGCAAGATCGCCAGTGTTCGACCACGTCGGCGCAACGTTGCAAGGACTGACAACGATCAGAGCGTTCAACGCCCAGAAGATAGTCACGTCAGAGTTCGACAATCATCAAGATCTCCACACATCCACTTGGTTTATATTCATCTGCCTCTCGCGAGCTTTCGGTCTCTACATCGAGATGTTCTGTATGTTTTACGTGGCATTGATAACGGTCACGTTCGTGTTGTCCGAAAACCTGGCCGTTGCTGGAGACATCGGCCTGGTGCTCACGCAGATCATGGCGGTCACAGGAATCTTACAGTGGGGCATGAGGCAAACAGCCGAGCTGGAGAATCAAATCACCTCCGTAGAAAGAGTTGTAGAGTACAGTAACTTAGAGGAGGAGCCTTTCCTGGACAGCACTCCAGAACAAAAACCTCCGGAGAACTGGCCTAGCAAGGGTCGCGTAGAGTTTAAGGATGTGAGACTAAAGTACGGGCCTAAGGGTGCTCACGTTCTGAAAGGCGTGAGCTTCGTGATCATGCCCAAAGAGAAGGTCGGTGTCGTAGGTAGAACTGGCGCTGGAAAAACTTCCTTGATCAGCGCGCTCTTCCGATTAGCCTACGTGGAAGGGGACGTTCTCATAGACGACATACCGACGAGCACGGTCGCGTTGCACGACTTCCGCTCGAAAATTAGTATTATACCGCAGGAGCCGGTACTGTTCGGTGGTAGTCTTCGCCGAAACCTGGACCCATTCGACGAGTTTTCCGACAGCGCGCTGTGGGAGGCTCTGGAAGAAGTCGAGTTGAAGGAAACGATCTTGGATGTAGCCGCTGGCTTGGACAGCAAGGTAGCCGAGGATGGGTCAAATTTCAGCGTCGGTCAGCGTCAATTATTATGCCTTGTTCGTGCACTGGTTAGGAATAACAAAATTATGGTGCTCGATGAAGCCACTGCCAATGTCGATCCACAGACTGATTCGTTGATACAAACGACTATCAGGAAGAAATTCAGGGATTGCACGGTCTTCACCATAGCGCATAGGTTAAATACTATAATGGATAGCGACAAGATACTCGTGATGGACCAAGGTTACCTAGTAGTAAGTAGTCATGGGTTAGGGGCTATTCGTTAATGACGTAAGGAGGTTTAAAACATCTATGCATGATCTTGTCTCGGGATGGAGAGTGGATCAAAGCCATTCTTACGTAACGTTTTACTGGTCGAAATTCGCCTGGGAGCGAATTACTGATTGGTTTTCTTACTTTGAGATTGTTTCAAATCTTACCTTTAACATGTTCAACGCCACGTTACCTATATATATAATTATTTTATCGTAGAGAAACTTGTGCATGTTGAATTATATATATATGTGTGTCTGTATATAATTCAACAGTCTCTTTAAATGCACGAGTTTCTCTACGATAAATGGACAGTAACATGATCCGGAATCAGATATCAAATTTTTTTTTTATTACTATCGTTTTCGTTGTAAAACTGTTACCATCGTATTCCTGACATTTTTCTCGTTAAAATGAGACCAAACACGACGTAATTCGCATCATATTTACTACATGTGTTGGTCGCATTTTTCGCATGTCGCTCCGTCCTCTTCTTTATTCGCTGTCTTTCTCTACCCTCGAAATTCGTTGGCAAAACATTAGAAGATACAGTATCGACTGAAGGAGGCATTTAAATCGGAGACCCAAAATATTGACACTCGAGGTTTTTATGTGTTTACACTTGCCAGGTGTCGAGCGTCGAACGTAGAAAAGGACAGATAGCGAAAGGAGAAAGAGGTCCGAGAAAAAGAAACCACTCGACAGAAGCGTATCATCGGTTCGGATCATATTACACCGGTGGTTGGGGTTATTTGAATGAAACTACGGGCAAAAGAAATATGAATGGGCTGGCAGCGAGGGGGATGGGTATCTGAGAGATATACAAAGTGTCCCAGCCTAAGTAATACGGAGCTCTAACTCCAAAACTATCGGCCGAATGCAAAATTTCAAATATGGAAATTGCATGGTAAAATGGGCCTCATGTTTCAGCGAGAAGGAATTTTTGTTAACTTTGTTATTTAACGAGATATGACGGTCAAGTTTCGTTTTTCAAATGGAACTATATATATTTTTTTTGTATACCATGCGATAGTACTTTTCAAGACGAATTCATTAAGCTTTAATGTATTTACCCGATTTTTATTAGTTTTCAAGCTATAACGCTTCAAAGTTTGCTCATTTTCAAGGAGAAAACTCGGTTCGGTCCCATTGATGCAGTAAACACCATGCGGTTCTTGAAATCGATACGGAGAGTCTCGTTTGGGATTCTAGGCCCAACGAAGGAAAATGGGAAGAATCCCAAAATTCTGGGCCTAGAATCCCCAAGCGAGACCCTCTGTATTGATTTCAAGAACTGCATGGAGTTTTCTCCTTGAAAATGAGCAAACTTTGAAGCGTTATAGCTTGAAAACCAATAAAAATCGGGTAAATACATTAAAGCTTAATGAATTCGTCTTGAAAAGTACTATCGCATGGTATAAAAAAAATATATATAGTTCCATTTGAAAAACGAAACTTGACCATCATATCGCGTTAAATAACAGAGTTAACAAAGGAGTTAGAGCTCTGTATCACTTAAGCTGGGACACCCTGTATAGGTAGACAGAGCTTTTTACGAAGGTACTTCAACAATTAATTTTAAGGGTTAATTTTAAGAGTTATTAAGGACTTTGCGATCTTTAAAACAGAAGCTTCAAACAGGAAATAATGGACACTGAAAGATCATTGAGCTGTTGTACTCTCAAAGAACATGTGATTATGTATTTCATATCTCTGCTTCGGTAACTATGTCGATTGTAGCCCAGGAAAATCTTACGTAAAAAAGGGGAGGAAGGTCCGGGAAATTTATGTGACCTAATATGAGATGGAAGGGAAAGGGTAAAAAAATGGCGAAAATCGTCCTTACGTAATTAATGAACGGCTCCTTAGGGGTGTACCATTTCATTCTCAGTCAGAAGACAATGTTCATGTGATACGTTTATGACGAAGATTGGAAGTAACATGCATTTTATACATATTCTCTAATGCTATTATTTTAGGAGTTTGATCATCCATACGTTTTATTGCAAAAGGAGGGTTATTTTTACAACATGGTGCAACAAACTGGTGCTGCTATGGCGAAAAGTTTGACGGAAGTGGCAAAAAATGTAAGTACTTTATACAGCGAGTAAAGATATAGCTGCAAGGTATTAGAAGAACTAATTTATCTATTGGTTTTACAGTGTTTTTATAGAAACAATGAATCATCACCCTGATGATAGTCAATGTCTACTAATATTCAAAGGTATACCATGTTTAAGTGAACACTTTTTATATGTACGTACGTCCGATTTGTACTTTACTATTTAGGAGTAAAGAAGAAGCTTTTGCTAAATATATTTCCAATTATACAAATTACCATGAAAGTATGGTGCTTACCACGGTATTACTAATCTCGTACAATGAAAATAACAGCAACCTTTTGTAATGTAAACATAATATCAATAAAATACTATGAATTTAAGAATATTTATCACATTTCTTGGCGAATAACGAAAGGACGTCTTAAAAGTGTTACGGGAATGTTTTTGTCTCATTTATACCTAATCAGTGCTTGTTTACGTTTGAAAAATGTCACAAAATTTCAAACCTATCATGAATAAGTTAATATAACAATTAAAATGGTCAAGGAAAGACGTAATTAAAAAAAAGAGAAGTTTCCTCGTAATGAGCCCTGTTGGGTTTAACAAATCCTCCTCCACCTCGCTTAGGAGTTGGGGGAAGATTTCGTTTCGACACATTACTTTGCTTTGACCAATACCAACTCTCGCACATCTCGAAGATCAGCCGAAGCTTCCCATCCAAAATCGAGAAGACTGCGGAGGCTAGCAGCAATGATGCTGCGGCACTTTCTGCCTGTGGTCCAGGGACTTTCCTCAGAGCATGAGAGTCACTGGGGACTCCGTTCGTGGCTCCGCGGTGTTGTTCGAGGGAACTTCCCGTTGCACTTGTTTCAGACGCCACCTTATATACCAAACGGAGCCGCGATCGAGCACTTGCGAGAAAGATAGAGTGGCGCTCAACCGTAGATATTCCTAAACTCTTCAATTGCAATTCTCCGGACAATCGTTATACAGTAATATTACAAGATTGATAGTATATATACATGTAAACATTGAGATGAATTCATCTAATTGTTTCCATTATAATTAAAAATACTAATATCCTAGTCTTAAACGAACGTTTTATTAGCGTTTCGCTTCTAAAATTCAGGAAACTAAATGTACAAACGAACCAATAATAATTACTATACTATAAACAAATAATGACAAAATTTGTATGATGTATGATTTTTAAATTTATAGGAACTAAAACGACGATTGTATAAAAGAATGAAGTAGATAATATTAATATTGATGGTTTAAAAATCGAAACGCTAATCGAAGCACAAGCTTTACTACTCATTATATATCCATCTTTCATAATATATCATTGGTCTTAAAATTTATTCGTTACGTGATCATGTATAAATAGAGCGTACATGTACATTCCTTAATGATAATTTACAAATAAACAAGGTAATGTACAATTAAAATTGAAGGATCATGGGACAACACTTTCTTTTATTTCCGAATATTAAAATTCACATCAAAATCGAACTGTCTTAAAGTAAAAATCTACGTACGTAGAATACTTCAAAGATTCCATTAGTATATTTCTCGTTTAATGCTATTTAAAGATTGTACTGGAATATATATCGAGTTCAACGAGCGCACATTTAAATAAATGGCGTGATGAGAGGACACGCGTGTCATGGTATCTGAATAAAAATACAAAATGAATTCTCCTTACATAAGCACCATATGTATAATTCACGCATCGGTAAAATGTCACTCGATTAGTACCAAAAATTATTACAAAACAAGTGAGAAATTACACGTTGCGAACAGTTTTTTTATCACACGGTAAAATTCGTTACAAAAATAGTCCGCATATATTTTAGGTCAATCTTTCGTGAGATTAAAAAACGTATCCAGAGCGTAGCGGGGATAAATTTCCTTGCGCTTTCGTAAATGTAAAACATTTGAAATTTCAAGATAAATTCGTATTACGACTGGAAGTAATCGGTACGGTCACGAAAATTCTCGGTTTTATTATCAAAACTATCAGAAGGTACAAAACACAGTGAAGCAATCTCGCATTGTAAACTTGGATCACGAGAATGAACACAGGTAAGTGTTAAACGATTTGTCCTCTTTTGGAATGTGAAATGCGCGAACATTCGTTATGCTTCTTCAATATTACTAACAAGATTAACGGTAACGGTGTAACGTGTAATTTGATTCTGCATCACTTCTTTTGATTTCTTTTTATCCAAGCACATTTCACCCGTCTACGGGAAACCATTCGAATAGCACGATGTTTGCCTTTTACGATACAATCTTCGTTTTACTATCGCCAAATTGTATTCAATGTTGGTGGTTTTCTTTGAATTAACTATCTTCTGCTCTTCAAATAATACTTTCATGGACGTTGGAGTTCCTACATATTTGATTAACAATTAATAGGAACTATCGTATAAAATCTTCGTTGTTCACAGCGGTCGCAACGTCAACAATGCCTTTTTTTCATTCAAAGGAAATGTTACGAATTCACGCTTGAAATATTAAGTAAAGACCCTAACATCTTGATCGTACGTAAAATGAATGTTACGTAATTCTCCGATTTCACAACAAGTTCTTCATTTATCCAGTTTTATGACGAATGCTTCTCCGGGGGGCACGGTGAGCTCCTTGAAGTAGACGTCGCGGTTCAGTCTGTACGTAGGACCAACTACCACCTGACCACCATAGTAAAGGAAAGATAAATCCTTGGTTTGCGTTTTGTTGCCTAAATTAGCTAGAAAGACGTACGAATTCCTCCGTGGATACCATCGTTCTATCACGATCATTTCGTCCTCTGCATATCTGCGAAAAAGAAAAGTTTCAAAAGTTTATACAAATGGTTGAATACAGGGTGTCTCGTGTAAAGTGACACAAGATTTTTTCTTGGAAAGTGGTGAAGACATATTTTTGCTATAGTTAAGTAGTACAAGGAGACTAATCTTTTAGTATGCAATTTTTTGGGGTGACTAACGAGGAAATGGAGGCCTAGATTTTTGTTGAATCTAGTGTTTAGGTTGGATGGCATTGTATTATACAAGGAAGCATTACAGAAAGAATCGAAAACTGATCAACATTTGTTAAAAATATTTTTTTATCAGATTATCGCAAGTACTTGAAAAATCTTGAAAAATCGTGAAAAGTGTTACGCGGGCCACCCTGTATATGTATGTATATAGGTTGTGTACTGCAATGGATAACGATAAGATATTTGCAATAGACCAAGGTTACCTAGTAGTGAGTAGCCATGCATTAGGAATATACTAAGCATTTAATTTGCAATCAGACGACAATATTCATATAATATATGTTTATATGAACATATATTGGAAATAATATATATTCTCGATTAAAGTTGGTATACCGTGTTCAATATAAAGGATTATACGTAAACAACATCATGTGACCGCCTCACGGCCAACATTGAAAGGGCAAGAGGCCATAGTCCGTGTAGATATAGATATAATACAATGCGTAAAGTTCCTATTTATATTATACAGGGTGAACGACGTAACTTGATCAGCTTTATTATTTCCGGCCCCAGTGGACCAATCAATTGTTCTATTCTTAATACCTTTGTTCAGAAGAGCTATTCAAGCAGATTACAATACATTTTTTTTGCATTGAATTCTTAGAATAGAAGTACTAAAATATATCTGTCCTAAAATTAATACTTTTCGAGATATTCAACTGTCAAGATACTAAAAATAATATTAATATTACGATGAATATACCTTGATACTTTTATTTTGAATTTATTTATCAGAATTGATTACCCTGACAAATTCTATTTTAAAAAAGTGGAATTTCCATATAAATTATTTCTGAAGTCTTCACAAAAGATTGACTTATAAAAATTCACTATAATCAGCTTGTGCCGAATTAGTCCAGCAGTACCAAACCAAGACGTAGATGAACAAATTATATCGAACACTCTGCTTAAATACTAACACAAAGTTGTAAAAAAAAAAAAGTTGCAGTTGATACAATTTGTGTAAAGAAATAAAAATGTCTCAGCAAACATACGTCCAGGAACTAATAGTTTCAAGGATCTCCCTCTTATTAATTTGCATGTTCTTTGTTTAACTACGCGTGTTTGCAGATGACGCAAAACGTTCTCCATAGGAAATTACACAAAGTGTAAAGTGTTCCTCAAGATATAAGCTGTGTAGACACGTCGTCTCGTAAGGAGATATCAGTAAATCAACAAATTACAACAATAAATATTATTAAAACTATTTTCCGAGACGTATGTATACGAAATCCTTTTAGCTTCTCAAAATATGTTCTATGAATTTCAAATTTTATAGTTCTGAGTCTATGGAACCCAAATTAGGAACTCTTGCAGTGAGAATATAAATTAATCAAATCTATACCACAAAGAATATGGAAATTTTGTCATAATATATCACAAAGACGTATATAATGAAAAACCAGTTACCTAATACCACAGTTCGCTTGCGCCTGATTCTCTTTCAGCACCGCCTTAACGTAAATCGGAGTCGTTTGACTTCTCAGAGTCGCCATTTCGGCAATGGTCCCCATCAAACTTGTTTCTAACGGTTTCGTAGCTTCTGGTAACCAAGCCGTGACGCCGGTGGACGCAAACTTATTACCCGACCCGTCATTCGAATCCCAATACATGGGAGCCAGGTTGTGTACGTGAGCGAGATCCTTGTGATCTTCGCAATCGCAGTCTTTAATACCTATCTAAACACAAATTCGATTTTAGTAGAAAGCTCTGAATTAGAAAATATGGAAAATTTTTAAGTATTCTAAAACGTAAGAATAAAAAAAAACCGAAGGTCGTATGATTCGATGATTACTAATTGCTATTTGTCGTCTTCTATTAGTGAAACAAAGAATTAGACATTCCGCAGACAATTGTTGCCAACTATTGCAAAGGTGACCTCGTGAGTTTCCGAATCATTTTGGCAAACATCAATATTATGCTTTCATTAGTTAGGATACCTATTAATCAACCGTCAATCATTGATAAAAATAATTTTACAAATACTTTACAGTAAAAGTAAGTACTTATAATAAGATAATATGTAATTGTTCTAACTGAGAATGTACATACATAATAATTTTTATCTTCTAGAAATATAATTCATAATTTTGCCTGTTCCGGTTGACATGCAATGTGTTAAATGCGTAGAAAAACACTTGGTCTCTTTAATGAACTCCACATATAAGCTACTTATTTAAGTCGACTAAAGAAAACTTAGAAATGTGTAACCGTGGCAGAGAAACAACAATGTTGAAAAAGAAGATTACCTAAAGTAGTATTAGAAACAGTCCCTGATGAATCGCCTAAGAATTAATGTACACAGCACACTAACGTACTCCTTATTTATAAATTCAAAAATAAATCATACGTATTAGATATTTATGCAATATTCTTGTCTTGGTTCATGCTATAGATTTAGATATAGATTTACTACCCAAATGATTCATTCCACGTATTAACGTTACTGCATTGTAAATAATATTGAATACTTCTAATGCTAAGCAATCAACGCCTTATTTAGAATCAGCTAGTAACTCTTCAAATAGTAACTCTTCAAATCATACGAATTATATGAATTAAATCATATGAATTACACTACAGATATTACTAGACTGCGGATTTTTACGCATTTACAGGAAATTTGAACGTGAAAGAAACTCCAAAATGCACACAGTACGCAATAATATAAACAAATATTAAAAATAAAATTTCTATTTTTTTTTTAAATTCCTATACATCTATTTTTCTAGGTACCTTCGCAAAAATTTCGTAAAAATCCACAATCTACACATTATTAGATTCGTGTTTATACAACTGTGTACCTCATCTCCATAAAATATACTCGGTGTCCCTGGAAGCATCATTCCCAGCAGGGAGGCAGCAATGGTGGCGTTCTTCACACTGATAGAAGACGCAACTCTCTTCGAGTCCACTCCGCCGATGGACCAATACACCCAAGGGTAACCCGGTTTCTCGAACAACACGCCCCCCGTAACGTCCTCGACTTGTTTCTTAATTTCCTTCGTTCCATTCGCGACCCGCAGCGCGACATCCACGAGATCTATCCTGTTCAAGATGGAGTTTCTCGCGGCAGATTTGGCAGCCTTCAAGGCGTCCATATGGCAAATAAGTATTCTTTCGGATCCCAACAGAGACTTCCAGTGGGTCAGACTGGTTGGAAAGGACTCTTCGTCGACGTAGTGCTCGAGTCCCTTCAAATAGAAACCGTCGACTCCTCTCTCCAGCCAGAGTTTGATCGCCGATGCGACGGGGTTCTCCGTCACTGCGTTTATGCGATTCGACGTGAGACGTTGCGGCTTGGATTCTTCCAAAAACGGCGGTATCGAGGTCAACGCATCCCTGATCGCCTGCAACGACGTGGAAGCCGTCGTCAACGCCACGTCCTGCAGGATCAGGTCGTCCGTAACGCCTCTTCTCTCGCGCACTGCTTTGTCGGTTTTATTCGGCTTCTTCGCCGCCACGTTCTCGTCATACAACGTCTTTACAAATGGATAGAGCGGCAGATCTAAAACTAGACTCATGTTCCGTCGGTGGATCTCGCGTACGAGCGTGGCAAAGTCGTCCAACGTTCCCAGCTCTTTGTTCACGTCGGTCAGGTTCGCGATGTCTAGATAGTACTCGGGATAATGCGTTGCTGGGAATATCGAGTTCAAACGAATTCCTCGAACGCCCAGCTTTTTTAAATAGTCTAATCGCGTCGTTATGCCGCGCAGGTCGCCGATGCCGTCGCTGGTCTTCGAGGAGTCTTGGAAGGACGCTGGGAATATCTCGTAGAAAATGCTGCCCTGCCACCATTGCACGCGTGGATCGCACCTGCGGGAACGGGATAAAAAGTTTAGTAACAGTGCGTTGTTTTAATATTAAAACTACTAAGGCAGTTAATTTCACTTGTATATTTCAAACTTCTTTTCAACTTCGTTTTTTCTTCTTTCTTTTAATTACAAAATATAGTTATATGTATAATAAGACTGCATTTGATTTGGTTTAGTGTTAAAAGCTTTTAAATTCCTTGAATCCTGGGGTTATTAACTTTTACGTTTTATTTATTTGTTAAAGCTTTGCTTGGTTTCTATGAAATTAATGTTGTTGTTGTTAGTTTTACTGGAATATCAGTGTAAGTCGTAACGCTGTTCTTCGTACATACTTTTTGGGCATGGTGGCGATGACACCGATGACGAGCGCCGTGCACCCCGCGAGCACCGACATCAGGGACCAGAAACACGTCTTCCTTATCAGCGGCCAATTCCATTTCATGAAACGATAATCCTTAGGGGGCTTCGGTACCACCAGCTGGATCCCAACCAACGGTGGCTTCCCACCATTCTCCTGATTGTAAAACTAAACAGTTACAGTGAAAGTTCATAATGATGTTAGGAAGCAACAAGCGGTGGATTAGTAAACACAGATAATGAGAGTGCCCCTCCACAATGAAAAGACTGTATGTAGCTGGTCCATCTTCAACGTAAATATCGACGTCGACGTGATACGACTATCAGAGATGGCTATAATCTCGAAATGGACCTACTACCGTGTGACAACGTGACAACGCGACAACGCTCTGAGTGATGAAAATTGTTCAGAGTATTCTGCATATTTCTCCGATTCTATAAGGAATGAATGAAAGGTCCATCTCCCATAGCTTAAATAGGAGTATGTTTGGAAAATAGGATATACTTTCATTTAAGTTTGAATTCTTTTTCTATATTTACGAAAATATGAATCTGCATAAATATCCACAGTCTAATGATTGTGTATGACAATATTTAACTTTCTTTTACGAAAATGAAAGCTTCAAAATGTTAAACCTCCATCTCCAATAGTTCAAGTAGAAGTATGTTTGGAATATGTTTGGAAAATAGGACGTACTTTCAATTAAGTTCGAATTCTTTTTCTGTATTTACGAAAATATGAATCTGCATAAATATCCACGGTCTAATGATTGTGTACGATAATATCTAACTTTCTTTTGCAAAAATGAGAGCTTCAAAATTCCTCGTTTTTTCGCTAATGTATACAAGCCAAATTTTCAAGTCCTTTGTACCAAACGTCAAATAATTTTTCAAGAAAAAATAACTACTTTTCGTATTTAAATTTGGAGCGATCGTGTAATTTATGTAGACGTTCCCGTGCTGAGTGTTGACTATTCTGAGCAGCGCGATTGGAGTTTTAGACGTTGTGTAGACGCAATATTCGTCAGCCAAGGGTGGTCACGAGTAGGAATATTTTTGTATTTCTAGAGGAAGGTCAATTATCATGAAAGCTTTTACGAGACATAACTTGTGGATATACGGGACACGCCAACAATTTCATAAAACGTTATGCGTGAAAATATGTATACTGCGATGACGTTGGTATAGCAAACGGTTCTGAATGGCTTGAATCGTCACGCGTTCGCCAAACATTGGAACATTGGAACATTTGACAAAATTTATTACGATCGTTTGAATACTTGAAGATTAACTGAAAACGAAGCGTATAATACATTCATTACATTCACAATTGTTTAAGATATCAAGACAAATAGCGTCGATACCATGCCTAAAGATTAATCGGAACGTCATCTTAGATGTATCACATTAATGGTCCGAAGCGTTTGGCAAGGTATTCCTCATTTGTGCCAAGCAGACCAAAATATGCTGAATACAGTGCTTGCAAATCAAATCGGAGACTTTCAAAATGGAAATATAATGTCCTTAATCACTAGATAGACGACAGCCAAGAGAATAATAAAGTCGTTCTTCTTGAATAATGTCGCGTGATCGATAAATCATTGAATATTTCCTTTCGGTCAGTCAGTTATGCAATGAGAGAAATAAAATTGTAAGAAGTCGTCGGTGTGTTTAAATTTCTATAATATATTTTCTACCAATTACGTTATTATATTATATTATAATTAGTATAGCTTGTGCTTTAATAAGTTTTGAATATGTATTACATTGTAATTCAAGTAAATATATAGTGTTCCAAAGTGAGCATAATAAATGAAAAAATTGAGTAAGAAATAATGTACGTTATCTCTTCGACAACATATTTATACATTATTTATATATATATATATTCTACAATCTAATACATATATACAATGTAAATAGAAAAATAAATAACTGTTACTTAAAGATACTATTTTTTAATTACTAACAAAATAATTAAAAAACTATGTCATGGACTTGCTTGCAATTAAGGATTCTGAAAAATTAGAATCAATCTTAATATTTTTATATATTAATAGTTTGACCAATGTTTTGAATTTTAAATGCCTATACATCACTATTCTTGAATCCTTTTATTTTAAAAAATAATTAGCTATAGTAAAAGATATTATTCGTTGCAAAATAAAGTGCCTGAAAATAAGAATGCTCCAAGATAAAAATCTTGAACAGTTACTTTAATATTCTTGAAAGACTTTATAGTGAAAATAATACTTTCGAAGCTAATGCTTAAAATAAAAGAAAGCTTACTCAGATTTTCAAAATTTAGAAGTGAGAGTGTTGTAAATCTATATTTAAAAATTGAGTTATTTCTGTATTCCAGTTTCTTATATTTAAACTTGACAAAAAAATTGAACTTGAATTCCTTTAAATCAAGTAAAATTTACTTAGGCCATTCTTATTATTAAATTGAATTGACACGTAAATCTAGATCGGAAATTCATGTTGAACGACATACTTTGAGAATTAGCCAATGTTAAATTTACTTACATCACTCTCAATCGTGAAGACAATAATCGCAATCTGATTAACAAGAACCTCTAACTAATACTGATCTGGTTTTGAAAAAGAAACCTATATATAATCGGGCGCATCAAAAATAAAAGTAACGTGACGTGTTGAAAAGCAATTGAACTTGACACATTTTTAATTGAAGCTGAACAGGTGATCGGGCGAGCGCAAAAGAAAGCATGTACATATTAGTTAACGAATACCCACAGATATTGTTATAAACAAATCGTATTCATAACTTCCATACTAAAGATAACACTTGGCAATAATTGTGAATTGTATGCCACATACATATACATCTCAGAACTTCGCATAAATTATCAAGGTTTTTATTAGCAAACGTATGTGAACAACACAGACTGTTCATAAAAACAGTGCAAACAAATGTAGACTTTTGTTAGAATGTGCTATCCGTACATATGCAAAAAGCGTAATTATAGAACACAACTAAAATTACAGTAATATAGTTCATTCTCAGCTGTTTCAATATCATTTTTTGCCTTCACGTTATAAAAATCCATAGAAATCTTTAATTATTGACGATAACATTTATCAACATAGAAAATTAGTGAAAATAAAGCTAGCTCATATAATCCCTGAAGCACAAAGAATATTTGCATTATTCTAACACCTAAAGAAGATAAAGAAGACAAACGTTATATAACAAAACCGTTGTTAATAAATAAACATGCTGAATAACCGTTCCAGCATTCATTACCATTTATTTAAAGCTCTCTCTTTTTACTAAACATGAAGATCACGTATTGAATCAATATTTGTTTCCATTTGTTTCAAGTGTTATTCCATCATCCTGATTAACAAATCAAACATTATTCTCGCCGTTGATTTTACCATCACCGTGTAATTATTAGTTCAGGACGAGGGTGTAATATTAATGCAGTATAAAAAAAAACAACTACAAGCTTTTAAAAATTTGCAAAAATTCACAAAAAGGTATTTAGTAGGTTACTATAATATAAAAAAATGTTAGCCAAATCAAAAGTGGTCGAAATGGCTTGGAATGCCCCATATATACTAGTGTAGTATAATAGTAGTAATAGTAAGTAGTATACAAGTATATATAAATACGTAAAATACTATTAACATAGATTTATTTAAATGTAATGTAAGCTTCGATACAGCGACCTAAGATTTTTGCGCAGTACTGTATCTTTGGTACCGCGCAAAAGAACACCGTTAGAGAGAAACTACGATTTCTTTCGAATGCTTACCAGTGCCTGGGCATCGGGAGCAAGGTGTTGATAAGCCGTGTTCAACTGTGTCAACAATTGCGCACAGACAGGCTCGTTTGAATCACTGCTGCTGCCGCTGGATGTTGATTCCACCATCGGATCCCGGGAACTAGGCTCTGGAACAGTAACAATTAACAATCAATGTCTATCACGTACTAACATTTCGAGCCGTCTATCGATATAGTAAAGCTCCGCGTGGTTTCGTAATAGTAACGAACAAACGTCACACCACGACCGTAAACAACCAGCGAAACTCGCGACGAGATTCAATTACCAAACGTCGTGGTCCATTAAGATTAATTCGTCGTTCAAATTGAAACTGGATCCAATTAATGCGTTTCATCGTCTGTCTAATAAGAGCCTTGCATACGATGCTCAGCGATTATACAGAGTGTCGACAAATTAAAAGATCATATTGTTTCACACATTAACACACATTATCAAATTTTTATTTTTGACATGTTCCTCGGTGTCTAAAGATTCATATAAGTCAAGTTACAATAAATCACATGCTTTATTAAGTTACTTCATTTAATACGAGGTGGCTCCTCTTTGCACATTTTGTTGAAAATTTAGATTTTGGCCACGAAATACCACTTTCTAGGCTACTATGGGTTGAAGGAAACTTACCATCGTTCAAAGCTTTGCTGGAGCTGTTCACTATGTTCATGAACTCGCTGAGTCCGTCTTCTCTATTAATGTTCTCGAGCGGCGGGATCGATTCCACGGGATTTCCTTCCAGGGAAACATAGATCGCTCCAGATTCCAGACCATCGTCCGTCCGGAGTGGTGGGCTGGGTGTCAGAAGTGGGCAATCCGACGCTTCTTCATCCTGTTAAGCGATAGCCCTTTTATCTCAGCCACTTTCAGCATAGCCACAGCGACAGGAAAATTTTCAAGCGAACAAGAAAGAATACGAAATCAAAAAAAAAAAAGCTCTAGCCATCTGCGATTCGAGGTAGCTGTTCCAAGTATCAGATTGTAACACAGAAGATGTTGACTCGAGGATAAAATTAGAATCGAAAGTCAACCACTGAAAATAATTCCCATGGAAAAGTCAAGTTAGGTGAAACACCCTGTATAATAATACTGTTTTTAACCGTGTACAAGTTCATCTTCAGGTGCAACAAAAATCTTGAATCTTGATTATCCGAAAAGTATTTTTTCGTATAATATACGTGCACGTAATATTACAAAAATTGAAATGTATGTTCTGTTAATTTGTATAATTTATTTTAAAGTTTGAAGAAGAAATATATCGTTGCATAAAAAGAATTATTCGAAAGAGTTAAGAATTATAAAAATGGATCGCTGACAATGCCCGTTGAAGACGCACAAGCGAGGAATTTAATTATACCGGCGCCAACGTTCGGACGTCAGTTGACGCTCGACGAGGACAGTGCTGAGCGCGGACAGTCCCATAACAATCCAAAAGCATCCATTCTTCTCGCAGTTTAAAAAATTGAATTAATAATTAGATGATTAGATAAAAATAAAAAATACAAAGTAATTAATTTCAAATTAATTTACTCATAAAACCAACTAAACCTTGTTCTCACATTTATCATGTCAGTCTATATGAACAAGTGATTTTATTTGTTTATGTATTGAAACTAGTACGAGTGATGGCACCAAAAAATTAGCAAAATTTCAACTTTCTGTAACAGAGGACTGACCTAATGTGAACATAGGTATTAATTGAGAACAATTTTCTTTAGATTACATTTAAGTTAAATTTAGATTTATTTAATCAATTTAATGATTGATTAATTAATTAAATTAATATAATTGATTAATCGTTAAATTGATTGTTCATTTTAATTAAATTATATTTACTCGAATCAAAAATCAATTTATAAACTTGTAAATAGCAGTAAATGTACCAGTTTGAAAATCTTAATTAAAGAATCGCCATTAGAAAGCTTAAATTTAATAAATTGTTTCAAGAGCCACGGAACATGCCGTTACATGTGTAAGATTATAGCGTGCAAAGACACACAAGAACAATGGAACAGAAAACAAAAGGCACTTTATTTGCGTCGAACACACCTGTTGGTCCTGATTTATAATAAGCTGTCGTGAACTGGCCGAGGACGCAAGTTCAGTGGGTAAAACCACTGACAACAGACCCTCGGGCTTCGGGATATTCATCTCTGTGGACAAATGCAGAAGATCCAATTGTCTTATTTTTACTCAGCTTCTCAAATACGAATTACGTGACATTTGGAACGAAAACATGGAAACGTGCTTATCTTTCACTTCTAGAGACGTTTTTTTTTTTTCTTTTTTTTCAATACTGAAATTTTATCCTAGTTTCTTAGTCTCTGGTAACCAAACAAAAATATATTACGATAATGATTAAATTTAATTTAAATTAATAAATTAAGTTACATTTAATTCGTTAAAAATTGGATTGATTTTATTTAGATTCATTGCTTTGATATTTGTGGGATGCAAAATATTATTTTAAGATCTCTGACATTTGCACTAATATATAAATTATAATTTTATTACATTACATAGCGCTAATAATGATAAAACAGGAAACAAAAAAATCATGAAAATCCATGTAACACGCTTACATAATTTTTTTAACTAAAATTTATAAATTAAGACGTTCACTATATGGGGAAGGTGACATACGCGTATAAACTTTTCAAAGATACTATTCATATGGAAACGTGTACTTAATTATTTTAAATATGTATTGATAGTACAGAAGGGAACCACTACAGTTGCGAAAAAGTATTTACAAATAAATTTTTAAATTATACGTCACAACGACTGATAAATACCATGGGTCATTTACAATTAAACTTTTAATCTATACAAAGCAATACTTGTCTTTCGAAGGTTAAAATTATTTCGAAGGTTAAAAAAAAAGAACCAGATTTCTGCGGTGGCTAAACTCTGATGATATGATCAATATAAGAACACTTTATCGATCGATATATACTTAAATTCAATATATTTTATTTTTATAAGATTAGTATTATACAATATTGATTTTACTTAAAATCGTTTTTAGATTAATATTTATATAATATTTCATAATCCATTCAATGATGGGGGCAAACAATGCTATCTCATAGTAATAGATAAGAAAGTATTGCTTGGCATAACAAAAAGATAAGGCTACCAATCGGTAAAGTGCTAAACACGCTGGAAATCGAGTGTAAAATAAACTTAACGTCAATGTAAAGTTTAATATGATCATTATTGGTATACAAAAGATCGCGATGGTACTTTTCTCTTTTTAAATCCATTTCAAAGTTCATTAACCTATTACATACAAAATTAAGACAAATTGTTATTATTACATTTAAATTATGTATTTACGTCAAAGGTATTACAATAGTAAAATTAAATCATGAAAATGAAATTGAAGAAACAAATATTCAACCAATGGCACGTGTTTGAATAAAATACATAGACATTTCCTTAAATTTTATGCTTTAATTTGAACAAGATATCGATACATCAGGTAAAAGTTATCGATAATATTAAAAACTACATTCTCCTAAAAATGTTCGATGAAGTAAGCATTGTTACATCCCGCACGAATTTTTTGTTCATTTTGTTCATTAAGCGACACAGTGTGCCACAGTGCCAGCGCCGAGTCAGTTATGTAACTCGGTTGGAAATAATAAAACCACGAAGCGGCGTTTTTATTTTCACATCGGTTTCGCTCGACGATGAATCGCGAACGAAGCGGACGATGTGGTCGTTCTTCGATGAAATCCGATCTACAAGTTTGCACGCGCGCGACATATGATTATGCCACATAAGTAAATAATACGCTGATCGCGCGAAACGCAATCCGAAGGAGTCGTATTTACGAACGGTGCACGCTGAATGACTACCCTTGTACGGATTATTGATCGAGGAATTCTATGAACGGACGGTCTATGGCTGCGTCACGATTTTTCGCCCCTAATCCATTAAATCTGCACCGATGAAAAGGACTGTCCAAACAATGCCGGAGTTCGCGTCGCGTACTCTCGTTCGCGAGTCCTCGGAAAAATAGTACGGTATTACGTCATATTGCAACGCCGCCGTTGGATCAGGTTAGTTTACGGTTGAAAAGAAACGAATATGCCAATCATCCTACAGAGGAGCTTATTAGAGTGCGTGTGCTGCGTTACGGGTGCGCATGTTGAACGTAGTTTGGCTGATTCGACGAGATAACGAAACAAGTATATTTAGAAATTCACTGTACCGAGCAAAAGTATATTTTGCCTCTTGGCGTGTTCGAAACGGTTCGTCGGAAGGTGCGCACGGGAATCGAAACGATTCGGAATTTGTTAAAAGAAAATTTAGAATCAAACACGGGAATGAAAACACATGGAAGGAAGTATCGAATTTAATTAAGACTAGACGATTTATGATGCAGCGAAACCCGTGACGATTTTTACGCAGACATATATGCTTCTGTGCTCCGTTAGAGTATAAAACGATATAATCACGCGACCGCTGATTCCCCTAATTATGCCTATAACGAATATACTAACTTCGGAATAAATACACGCGAAAGTTTCCCCGTGCGATTCGTTCAGACCATGCAACAGCTGTTACAACAAGTCCTGGACGATTCGATTCGTTGTAATACAGAAAATATATACGAATCGAGTGAGGAATATACTTAATAAATTAGTTGAAAAATATAGTTTTTTAATTTTCACAAGTATACACTACATATGTTTAGCACGTACTCCAAAAACGAGCTATGCATAGATTAAACAAATTTTAAACAAATGCGTTACTCAACTACTGTTATGCGACATGATTCACTGGTACTTGGAATATTAAATTTCAAAGATTCAAGTTTGCTAAGATTCAGGATTCCATAATTCTGCTCCGAAATATAGACGTGCTCGTCGTATCTCCACGCGCCATGGACGCGTAAAATCCGATATCCGGCGATCACGTTCCATGGAAAACCGAAAAAAAAAGAGAGAAAATGTGACCACTTGCGCAATTTGTATCTATAGAGTCGAAAACGATATCCGATCATCGGTCTAGGTTTCACTTGTTGTGGCATTGAATGATTCACAATTGACACGATTACACGATGGCATCGATCGTAAACAGAGCCTTTTTACACGAAATAACAACTCACCTGTAATTCAGCCGGTTACCACGTGACAGAAGCAACATAGGCGAAACACATAAAACACATAAAACCGACCCCGGGACACGTCCACCCACGAGGGATCATAAAATCACCGTGATTTTCTTTCAGGCCGACCGTGGTACGATTTCGTTCGACGCCCCGCGTCTATTTACCGTCTACGTCCCGGCTTCTGCGCGAGAAACGTTTCGACTCAGCCAACGACAACAAGATCACTACCGAGGGCGACGTTTCTGCTCTCGGAAGTTGATGACCGTCGTGCTGCCCCCAAGAAAATCGCGTGCCTAACGTGTATTATATTTAGCAGCGTTTCGTTTCCTTTCGTCTCGCGTCGTGTCTCGCTGGCAAAACGTTTACTCCACAACGAGTCTGCGCGCTCGTCGATATACTCTTGTCAACGATTAGAAGCTCGATAACCTCCATGTTCCTGGAAATCCACTCGTATTGTCGTTGATGACAATTATCCACGAGGTAACGCGATCGTCTTAGAAGCTATACATTACGGATCGAACACCGTTACCATTAGATTACTCTAACCCTGAGATATACAGTATATAAAAAATAAAACTCGAGGTGCATAGACCGGAAGTGTCGATAGCCATTGCGTTTAGAGTTGTATGAATGTCTGTTTATTTATTATTTAATGTTAGTTCGTGGGATTACCAACCGAATGAAAAAGAGTAAAGGTGGGACTGATTGTAGCTGAGCGCCGAGCACTTTTCTGGGAGCTTCATGCTAATCTATGTTGCGTTGGACTCATGCGTGGCATAAATATAATTTTGAAAATGAATGTGAGCTTTGCGCGCTATTCATCACAAGAATCTGCCTTTCAGACTATATCGACGTCCGTTTGAATTGGATTTTACTCATCTGTATAAAGGTAGACATCCTGATGACCATGTATTTCAAGCATACTGTAAAGAAATACCGCAAATCGCGATCGTTTTAGAAGCTACAGTGGGCGTAGAAAGTATTCGTACACCGATCAGTTTCTAAAAAAACTGTGTAAAATTGTAATTTATTAACTTATTTTTGATAATACAGTTGATACAGTGAAAATATTTGACTGTATGAATCTTTCGTAATTGTTAAGAATGATTTGGAATATTATTTTATAACGAAGCGCTTTGTTTAATCAAAGATTGTAAATGTTCAGGGCATTGTGTGTCGGTTCGAGCGCCTTTGAATATGCTAACATACTTCCAGGTGTGTTGTTTATTGTGTTTATCTTATTTTTTACCGACAGTGTTAACTTAGTATGTGACAGTATCGACACAGTCGTCGCGCATGTCGATTAAGTAAACTAAATTACTTTATTTGTTATTACAAACATAATCTTTATTCAAGAATAAAATTATTAAGTTCCTTAGATTACGATGAAATAGGTTCGAATATTGTTTATACAATGTTAACACTCGTTTCATAAACATAAGGACAAAACAAAATTTACATTTACACTTATCAGATATTTTCTAGATAGCCAAAGCTTAATGTCACTGATATTTCAAAATTTATTTATTATGAGCTTATTGATTGCCATCATCTTTGTATAGATTATTTGTAGATTATGTAGGATAGGCTGTATTTTATTGATATTATCAACTTTAGAAGTCATTCTATCTGTCGTAACAACAGAATAAAATATTTCAGCTTAGTTTCTCGCAAGAATTTACACAAGTATTATTGTAATTGAAAGAAGAAGTGGGTCGTGAGCCCAGAAACCGGGCCCGTCTATAATTGATGGTGTGAGTGTTATAACTTAATACGAATCACTTAACGTGAGTCTTATAACTTTCTTGTTGGACAAAGGATTATCTAAATATTAAATGGAGATGATTTAAATAAGTACAGCAAATCTCGATAATTTTTAGTGCCAGTGGCGCCATCGGTGAGAAAACGCCCAAGTTTGTAGTGAAAATAGTTCCCACTATTATTGCTAGATGGCGTCAAAAAAGTTTTACATCTATCGCTGAATTTACATATATAATAAGCAAATAAATCGTTAAACAATATATTGAAATCGTATATTGCAGTGTTTTAGAACAAAGAATCGTATTATATATGCATTTATGTAAAATAAAAAATATTTGATTAAAGGTTTCTGTAGCGCCATCTTACAGAAACAGCAGGAACTATTTTCACTACAAACTTAGACGTTTTCCCACCAATGGCGCCACTAACGAGCAGCGTCGATAATTATTGCTAAATTAAATAACTATTTATACAAATAATAGATTTGGGATAGTATTATATAGTAAAGAGTTGTATTAACTATGCATTTATGAAGAATAAAGAGTGATTTATTAAAAGGCATCGCTCACGCTATCTTACAGAAACTGTAGGAACTATTTTCACTACAAACTTAGGCGTTTTCCCACCGATGGCGCTGTTAGTACTAAAAACAATATTATTACAGATTTGCACTTAAATAAATAAATAAATACATATGTAAGTATAGTTGAATGATTGGCTTGCAATCAGAGAGGGATCGCTATGTTTTAGTGCAAAAAATAATTGTAACCTCACCCACTCACAGAGCGACTTAGTGAGTGGTAAATGTCTGGATACAACCAATGTTCACAGCATACGTTAAATTATTGCTAGATTTACTATAGTATTGCGTGATATAATAAAAACTGACTATATCTTAGTTATTCCTTAAGTTTCGTGTAATCATATCTCATTACTGAAAACAAATACCAGCAACGATCAAATCTTAAATAAATTTTTACAATTATTTTTAACCTATCTATTATAACTTGTATTTACAAAATATGGAAAAACAATAAATTATGACACCTACAAAATGTGTAATATAGATGGAATAACAATATGACAATACTGTGAATAAAAATCATGAAGTCATGGTTCAAAATAAAACATATTATCGCGATATACAATCGCACCGTTTTTAAACCATCGACTGCATAAATCGATAAAAACAATTCTACTGTACAATGGATGTATATTCTAGCGAATGGTAACGGTGCGTGTACAATAAAGAGTTTGATACATCAGACGATTCGATCTAGTTAGAAACAAGTAACGGTTTATTGCATCGTAATCTATCGAGCGTTCTTTTTACATTGCCATTGTGCCACTGCACAATACTTTCGCCACACAGATTAAAATATTTTTAAAAGACACGGAAGAAACACGAAGTTATGTTAAATATACATGCGATACATTTTTATTGTTATTGATAGAAAATATTACCAATAGTAAACGTGATACGATTACGTCGACAAGCATAGTACGTTTACAAATTACTTGAAAATGTCGCCGTCCAACAAGAAAATTGTATGACATCACAATTTCATGAATGAAATCATTTTCGATCAGCGTTTTAATTATATTTTATGTGTCACTCGACTTTCGTTCGTCATGTTTGTTCACTTCTAAAAATATTTATTAAGATTGGTTACATTCAAATGTTTCGAGAAATAATGAATCATATAAAAAGCAATTCTTTTAAATGGTACACGTAAACTGTACGTACATTTCTTAAATGAAGGAAGTAATACAAACTGTCCTTGTTTCATATTGATCGATTGTATATAGTTATGTACGTGAGTCATACTATTTTGATGCCAAGGTTACTTATTCGAGAAAGCATTTCTGAGAAACCTCGAAACTAGTTGTCGGAATCAATTTTGCAAATAGGAAGATCAGAGCAAAATGTAATCTGGTCACACTTATCACGATACCACACAAGTATCGTGTAATATCACGTATCGGATTAATTTTCGTGTTATTATTGTACCATTACTTTATAGTCATAACCGTAGAAATGAAATCAAGTTACATTCTGTCTAACTCTGATGATACGTATGTATCTATCGCTTCGCGTGCCATATATATATATCCATATATATTTTTTACTTATACTCGTATCTCATGTTTAAGTACAATCATAAATGGATGAATTCAGGTATGGATTATATTTAAGTATATTCCGATACGGTTTCGCTTTCAAAATACAAAAGTAAATACTCGACATGAGTAAAAGAAAAAAAGGCAGGCTATCATTTCAAATATTGCATAAGTGTAGGGTATATCTACGTAGCATCTTATCAATTATGATTGATAAATAGAAAAATACGTGGAGTGACTAGAGTAAAAAATTTGTTGAAATCGATATAAATGTGCAATATCAGATGCAATGTAAACTACGAAACGTGCACACCACGCATTCGTCGAATTTATTGAGTTTCCTTTGCGATCACGTGTGCACTTCCTCATTGCAATATAAGCTACTGCGAACCACGATATGGTTTAGGCATTCGGAGATGTTCGCGAGTCATCGTAACTATGATGCGAGGTATGAACGGTACGTAACCAGTGCTATGATTCATAGTTGTTCATAGTTACAATGACAGATTGGGGACGGTTATCACAGAAAATTTCCCCTTCCAC
Source organism: Hylaeus anthracinus (assembly GCF_026225885.1). NCBI lineage: Eukaryota > Metazoa > Arthropoda > Insecta > Hymenoptera > Colletidae > Hylaeus > Hylaeus anthracinus. The sequence goes on from NW_026534347.1 coordinate 5,516,705, forward strand.
GTACGCACAAATTCAAACCGAGTATACACGAACTTGAAGCTTCGAGTAAGTTCGGGTAGATGGACAAGGAGGCGGATGTGAGATTGTGAGCCATGAGCTTCCATCAGCTTCCATTTCGCTTTCGACCATAGACATGTAGAGTCTACACGTAATTACTAGACTGCGGATCTTTATGCATTTATAGCAAATTTGAATGTCCAAGAAACTACAAAATGCATACAATATCCAAGAATATAACAAAGATTGAAAGTAAAGTTCATGTTATAATACTTGCAGAATAAAATAAATTCCTATTTAGGTTCAATTTTTGTAGGCACTAGTAATTACGTATGGGGTCTCTATACCTTTATGCTTTTGACACAGTCGAAATATATAAAATCTTGACTGATTGATCATTTACTTTTCAAGACGGAATATGCTAACATTAATTGTTCAATCATTTATAACTCTAGCTTGAAGTAGAAATACTTACTTATCATTTTGTTAGATTAAACTACTAGTCTTGCAAGTACTCAACTTAATCTCTGTGAAGCCATCTCTATAATGAATATACATAGGTAAATAACCTAAGTGTCAACCTGATGGCCATTAGAATATATTTTATTATAATAAGCAAAATGTCATGACTACTATAGTTCGTATAGTTCTTTAATGTAGTATAAAAAGAAGATACTCTGAAAGTTTCAAGTAAATCAATTTCGCTGATGTAACTTTTAAGATATTATCTACAATGAAGAAATTGATTTTTTTTCGAACATTCGAGGTAACTCATCTTCGTTATTTAGTTCGTAAGACGTACAGAGAAAAACAGAAAAGACACCTAAGACACTAGGGTGGAAACACCAAAAATTCCCTTAGATAAGAAAAGTCCAAATTACATTAGGTGCAGGAATGTGTATTATTTCTAAATTACTGTCAGACATGTCTCTCGTGTTACGTAATTTATTTTTGTTGCTCCAAGAGAGAGAAATCGGATTAAAGAAAATTCTTTGTTCGTCTTCTCTTGAAATGGGGCCTTCGAATTCCATTTTGTGGTGGGACCCATAGAAGCATAATGCGTCGTTGGCGCATTATTGGCCTAACCATGCGGTCGAAGTCGATCCCGACACCACCCAAAGCACTCAAGTATTGAAGCGAGAAAACATAGTATCTCCATCTAAGTATTAAAAGAGGAGAAGGGAAAACATGGAAGATTGAGCGCGAGAGGGGAGAAACGACTACCGAAAGATTCACGCTCACCGTCACAGCGCTCAGTCCAAGCTCAGTCGTTAACGAAGTCTCTGAACGGTTGACACGTTGCTACTTGTGCTTATACCTAGATAAACTCTGTTCCTAGACGGAATAAAAATGGCTATCCATGTTGAGAACGCTGTGAGTAACGACAACTATTATTACATTTTTGGTTTCGTATTCGTGCTAACATTCCCGTACTCCACACTCGATATTCTTGGACTTTGATAATGACTATGCTAATTGTCTTCGAAAGTAGAGTAAATCGATGATTGAATTTCGGCCATAATACGGTTCATAGAATTGCGCTTTCTGTGAAACTGGTTGACCTTGAAAGAATTAATTCCCGCCTGCGAGGACCGCAAGGAATTTTCCTTCTATTACAATGGAAAGGTTCCATTTGGAACGTGTGTAATTGCGATTACGAGTCGTGCCGGCGCAAAGCGCCGTTGAACATTTACGTTGATCATCGTCGAGTGTGGCGTTCGTGTAGCGATTACGTCAACGATAAACAATTTCAATTATGCATAAACGTAGACCGGGACATTGAAATTATTTGCCGTATTCACGCATGCATTTCAACCGAGATTCTGCGAGCAGATGGTTTTTAACGAGCGCCACGTTGTAACGCATCATTTCCCGGCAGATGGGCGAAATTTTATTCGAAATTATAAACTATGAATGAAAACACCGTAGTTATTCGTTCGACGCGAAGTTGAATTTCATTTCAATATTCATATTGTACTTTTTACTGAAAAGTTAACGGATCGTAAGTTTGTCTCTGACCCGATCTTTCGAGATTTTATCTAGATTTAATTATCTTTGCTACAGATTACGAAATATCTCGTCTTTTCTTCTCTGATAATTACGTACGAATGATAAATAAGCATCTTGTATTTTTACTTGCGTTCGTTATTCAGAGTTGCCAATGACGGTAAAAAACATGGTACGCGTTAATTTTAGCGAGCGTCTAATTTACTCTATCAAATTGATAGAAACTGCCTGCAATCGGCGATGATATATATGCGCATAACACCCAATAATTAAATGTCACTGTACCATGATTTATTGATTTTAAATCATATGATTGATCTTTAAAGTTCTTACTATATTAAGTGTTATGGGAAACATTTTTCTTATAATGTTGAATTTTATTCTTAGAAGTTTATTATTGGAAATTTATATTATTTTTTCTATATTCAGATATAGAAAATAATATTTGTTACATTTACAGGAAGATCTAGAGAGCAAGCTCGCATCAGCTGGAGATAAGTTAATTGTAATTGACTTCTATGCTACATGGTGTGGTCCTTGCAAGATGATTGCACCTAAAATTGAGGAGTTGTCAAAGGTTAGATAATTTTTTTTATATAAAAATATCCCTATTTGGAAAATTAAGTACTTTTTTTTTATTAAATCGTATTTTTTTTTTTAAATAGGAAATGCCAGATGTTGTGTTTTTGAAAGTAGATGTAGACGAATGTGAAGATGTTGCAGAGAAATATAAAATCACCAGTATGCCTACCTTTATATTACTTAAAAATGGCAAACAGGTATGCTTTTAAATTAACATCTATGTTAAATCAACAAGAAGAGCAGTTAAGAATTGACATTTAAAATTTATTTCAGGTGGAGAGTTTCTCTGGTGCTAACTATGAAAAACTCAAAAGCACAATTCTACAGCACAAGTGAATAATCGATTTGAATATGAATATTTTTAAGCAGAATTGTTTATTAATTGGCACTACTTGATAGAGACTTTAAAAATCAGACGACTGCTAAAGGCAATGTTGTGTTTTACTTGTACGAAAAATTGAAGAAAACAGAGAATTTTTTGATAATACATTGTCAGTTTTATTATACATATTTTGTTGCAAAATAAAATATAATCAGCTTATAAACGTTTATGCACGATATAATTATTTCCATTTTATTATGTTCTAGTAGTGTAAAAAAGATAGGATATAAAAGTTTATTATTAAAAATTGAATTTATTTACATGATTGTGTACAATTAATTCATTGTTTCCACTATAAAACAATATCATTTAATATATTTCCTATTTCTATAGTTATGCACCTACTGACAAAGTGGACTCTGGTTGTTTTTGTATTTTCACTAATAGTGAACATGCTCCAGTACCGGACTTACATGGTTGACCTAGCATTAATCGGCTAGAGGGAGATACTAAGTTATCCCGTTTTCCTGTGAAAAAAATTCATGCGTTCAAAGATCTTCTATAACTATTCGTTTTTCATAAAAAAGTGCTCCAAATTAAATTTTGTTTTTAACCGACTTCAAAAAGGAGGAGGCTACTCAATTCGACATGTATTTTTTTTCTTACCTTGCAATGTAGCATTTTTTAAGAAATTCAAGGAACTTTCAAAGCTCATTTGCTGCAAAGGAGAAGCCGAGTCTTCCATTCCTTTGCGACTAAGAGGTTGAAATCTGCCATCGAAAGTCATGTAATCCGCAATTAATAATAAATGGCGGGAATCAACTGTGATACCATACATTTTGAACACATCTCTGACTTCTCTTACAATTACTCTATTAGCAGCTTCGATACCATACGTTTGGGAAATACCATAAATGTCATTGGAATACAATTTATTCAAATCCAATAATTTGTCGTGTTTAAACATTTCCTATAATACAGAAAGATATATAGTTAATATGAACTGATCAAATATATAAAATTTACACTTACTATTATGTTTATGCCATCAGTTTTGAGAATAGTATCTCCACTATTATTTTGAAATGTAAAAGCACGTTTTATGCATGGCACCTCTGTTAAAACAACTCTATTTGCCACATTTCTAATTATCGTTGATAAATCTAATTTTATCATTTTAAGCGGTAACTGAAAAATAAAAATCATAATATGTATATCTCAAGAAGATATAGTTAGAAATAACTTATAAAAAATAACTTTAATTTCTTATAGTACTTACCCAAAATGTTAATTTGGACCATGAATATTTATCTTCATCAAAGTCATATGCCACTCCATGAACATACATATTTGTAACATCTAATTTTCTTTTCATATTAAATGTTTCATTTGCACCATACCCTACTTTTTTATTATCTATTTCATCATCTTCTTCCTCTTGTTCGTTATTCTTGGACTGTTCATTGTCATTTTCCATAAGATTATCATCTTTGTCGATTGTATCATCTATTTCCTCTTCTTCTGGATCTTCGTACTCTTGATTTTCTTTATGACGAGAAATTGATCGCGACAACGTTGCATCTGCATCCTCTGCTATTTCATCTTCATCTGAAGATTCATGCAATTCTCCTAAGTTTGTTCGTGCTTTCACTGCAGATTCTGTCCCTTCATCTGGCTCAACTTGATCTAATAAAGCATCATCTTCATACATAGATTTCCTTTCTTCTTCAACATGTAATAAGGCACCAGTTACTTTTGCAACTTTCTTAATTTCTTTAAACATTTCCTTGAAAAATACTTCTTCTGTCGTTTTTAGTATTTCATGTGGTTGTACACAAAATTCTCCTTTGTAGGATTTGTGGGGAAGATACTTGACAGTCATAGTATATAGCAATCGTCTATTTGGCTCTTGTTCCAAATTCCGATTTATTGTAATATCATTTAAAACGTTTGATAAAGTACATTTGGTTAGCTTTAGTCTCAGCTTGTTTGAACGTTTTGTTACATTTTTTACATCTTTTCTAAATGGTATTTCCATGCTAGGTGTTTTAATGTTTTTGGATGCCATCATAAGTATTTCGCGTAACCTAGGTATACCCAATGTAACATTCATCTCTCCACGACCAGCAAAATGAAAAGTATTTAAAGTCATCTGAGTCGAAGGTTCTCCTATTGATTGTGCTGCTAATAAACCTACAGGTTCACCAGGTGGACAAACAGTTTTCATTATTTTCATGGACACAAGATCTCTTAAATCACTCTTTCTTATCGAAGAATTTTTAGATTTATTAGCTGTGTACTCATCTATTAAATTCTCTAATCGTTCTGAGAGTACACCAAAATCTATGTCTTGTCTGTATTTTGCTATTACTGGTTCAGGACACTTGGTACATTGAGCATAAATAAGTTTTCTATCTTCTTCAGTAGTTCTTATCCATTTTCTCATAAGTGAAAGTGCAGCTTTACTTCGTCCACTATTTTCATCAATTATCTTAAATTTTGAACTCTTAATGTTCTTATTTTCCATAGAAAATCTCGTAAATGGACTGACTCTACTTTTCTGTAATGCGTGTCCATTTTTGCTTATCCATTTCTTTATTTTTTTCGATAATTTCAAGATGTTTGCTGTATTTGAATCCTGCTTCAGATTTTTAACCATCTCTTCGTTAACAATAGCATTTTTATTATCTATTAAGAAACTTATCTGTTCTTTTGTTAGAAATTTTGAGCCTGGTATATCAAGTCCATCTTCTCCATAATAAATTTGTACTAAACTACCGTCTGAGTCGCGTACCGTCGAATCATAATTAATAGCTAACCCTTCAAGGTGCTTAATAAGACAACGTTGTAAATATCCTGATCTACTGGTTTTTACAGCAGTATCAATAAGACCTTCACGACCAGCCATACAATGAAAGAAAAATTCTTGAGGTTTAATACCAGTCATGAATCGACCATCAATAAAACCACCAGATCTTGGTGTTGGATCATATGCAGGAAAACTTGGAAGACTTTTTCCACTGATCATTAAAGGAGGCCTTTTTCCTTCCAACTCAATTTGACCAAGTAAACATGATATTTGCATAGTATTTACAGTAGAACCCTTTGCACCCGATTGAACCATTAATTGTAAATTATTACCTGGAAATTTTTTTAAAAGGCCAGCTGGTAAACATGTTTTATTTATATCATTAGTGTAAACATCTAATGCACTTTTATACTTTCGATCGACTTGTGCACGAAACTTAGGATTATGCCAAAAAGATTCTTCCATTTTAGCTGTAACTACTTCCATTGGTGTATCATCGGGTAATTCTAGTATCGATCTGTGAATATCTCCTCCAATCTTTCTACAGTTGGAAATAATTTCTTTACGTTTAGTGTCTGCTTCTCTTAACAATAAGATATCTTCAATGCCAAGTGTAAATCCGTTTCTTTGCAACCCAGATTGAAACAGTTTACCAAAGGCACTTAATAATTTTGTAGAGCATGATCCACCATACAGTTCAAAGACACAATGTATAAGACCAAACGGAGTCGCACCATAATGTGTTTTATCAAGTACACCACACAGTAATTCTCCATTTCGTATAATAACTTCAGCTTCTGACATCATTGCAGGATCTGAGAATTCAGTACCGCATTTCCAACGCCGCGCTTTCTTAACTTGCCATTCTTTTACACTGATCTTTGCCTTTGATGTTAAATTTATACGAGCTCTATTTAATGGAATAATATTAATAATAATAGTGGATATGATCTGTTTGCCAGACCACAAAGGTATCGGTTTTATAATGGAAGGAGGAAGGAGTATTATATTTTCCTGCATCGTAGACAAAGCAGCATAGACTAATTGCATATAATCTTCGCGAGAAAAAAACATTCCCCTTACTGTTAAACGAACACCAGAAATCACATGATCTTGAATAAGACCACTTAATGGTGTACCATCTTTAGGCACAAGATACTGATTGGATACATTTGCTATATTGTATCCTTCACTTCTAGCTAGTTCATTTTGAGGAAAATGTGCATTCATTTCATCACCATCAAAATCTGCATTGTAAGCTTTGCAGTTAGCATAATGAAGACGTAGTGTTTTTTCTCCTTTTAAAATACGTGCTTTATGGGCCATTATACTAGGCTTGTGTAATGTCGGTTGACGATTCAGTAATAAAACATCCCCATTTTGTAAATGCCTGTGTATAATTTTAATACCCTTAAAAAACTTGTTTGCTTTATCACTTGTCGTTAAAAGACGTTTTGCAATAGCTTCCCTTTGTACAGTATCGCTAGTAGAAATACGTTGTATGCTTCCATCTTCATTCTCAACCATTACCGCGCCAGGGTGGACATCAGGACCATTCAAAACTAACTGTCTTAAGTGTACAACATTCCAAGGTGTAACAGGTACTGGATATGTTAATTTTAGAGCAAAGGTTTCAGGAATGCCAATTTCATCTATGTTCAAGTTAGGGTCAGGTGTAATAACCGAACGAGCTGCAAAGTTGACTCTTTTACCCATCATATGCATTCTAATCACTCCTTCCTTTTTTTCTATAACTTGTTTTAATCCTTGGCAATTTGCAGAGTCCGCTGTTTTATTCAAATCGCGATCCATTAAGTGATCTACATTTACTTGTAAACTTTGCCAAGCATTGTGCAACTTTTCAATTGCTGTATTACCTTTTATTTGCTCAAAAACAAGCTTACCCTCTTCTGGTAATTGATTTGTATCTCCATCTTGAATTGTCTGAATAATATTTCTAAGAACAAGACAGTCTTGAATAATACTTTTGTACACTTGCGATTGCGGGTGCTCGATCATTTGGCCATTAACAAAATTAACTGGCCTAACTATTGGTGGTAGAACTGGTATTACTTCAAAGAAAAATATGTCGGTTGGAAATTCAATGTCTACTGTTCCAAAACAAGGAATAATTACTTTGAGAAAATCTTTCTCATTTTCCCAGAGTTTTCTGAGAAAATCCTTAGACTGATCTGGCATTATCATAACTGTTTCTAATTTATGAACAACTCCACGTGAATGTACCTTTTCAGGGACTGTATTAGGCACTTTAGTTGTCATAATTTTATTCTTTAATGTTGTGATTTTTGGTATAGGTTGATGACAATTTACACAAATTTTTGGTGGTACATATTGCTTGAGAATCTTTTCTACGTATGTGTGCCACTGCATATTGATATTTTTTGTATTTAATTGAATTTCATTGTATGGTATAATTGACTGATTGAATCTTAATTGATTAATAAGATTCTCTGTATAATTATCAATAATATTTTGAACAGATTGCAGATCAACTTCATAAGGATTGCTCGAATTGGAAACAACAACCATTACTTCTTGCTCCAAACCATCTACATCACTAAGAAATCCTTGCTGAAGTAATCTCAGTTTTGCACCTAACAATAGCTTTACGTAAGCTGGAATGTGCATAAGATAACAGCTTAAGCATGTTAGTTTAAGCAATGTGTACAATCCTTTATGAAACAAAGGATTCACAACTGGCATAGGTAATTCTATATGTCCAAAGTGACCTGGACATTTGTATACATTGCATCCACATGTTCCACATGGATCTGAACTTTCTATAAGGGGACCTAATGTATAGAATAAAATATATAAATTACTGGATCTAATTTGTCTCATATAATTGGAAAATTGATAAGTCATTACAGTATAATATTTGTAAGTTATAGCTAACATTATTTATAATAATTTATACTCAAACAGTTATTTATTTACCTAGTGCTGGATCATATAATCCTCCTTTCAGTGGATGTCCTAATATATTAAATGATAAAGGTGTCCTTATTTTAGTAACACTTAAATTCCTTATGTCATTTGCAGTGAACATAGAAAACATTAAACATTTTGGATCTAAATGCTTTGGAGTTAAACGTGGTGCACGATATTTATTCTGTGCCATTTTTATAAACGTTTCACTTTTTTAGATATCTAAAACAAAATCGACATATCTATAATTCTGACAAACATGTTAACACCTAACAGAAAAATGTATTTTTCAAAAATAACAAACAAATATTTTATTCGTACCTGTAATATACTTTTGCTAAACAAAATAAAATGTTATTTGTATAAGGTACTTAATCTATATAAGTCACATTAATGACATCCTGCATTTTCAAAACAATGTTCCCCCGGTGAACAAGTTACAGACAATTTAGGTTATGAAGTTTCCACCACATGGTATTTCACCAATTTTGAATGATATTGACAATATGAATACTGACGCGGAAAATTGGTCGATTCTCGACTAATCGAAAATCGATAGTAACGTCGATTGTTCACGAGTGAATTATACTAATTTAGTTTTAGTACTACTGGCGCCATTAGTGGGAAAACGCCCAAGTTTTTAGTGAAAATAGTCCCACTGTTTCTGTAAGATGGTAAAACTGATACCTTTAATCAAATATTCTGTAATTCAAACGATTCTTTGCTTTATAACACTGTCATACATGATTTCAATATAATGTTTAAACATTTGCCTGATTCCTTATATGTACATGCAGTAATAAATACAAAAACTTAACTTAGTAACGTTATCTTACAGAAATAGCGGGAACTATTTTCATTACAAACTTAGGCATGTTTCCGCCGATGGCACCACTAATATTAAACCCATTTAACTATACTAATTTAGTATAGTGGAGTGCAGTGGCGAGAACATCATCTGGAACGTCATCGTAATAACAAATCGATCAAATCAAATGAATTTAACATTTTGAAATGTAATTTACGTGTATGAAATTGTATGTGAAATGTTGTAGAGGTTTTATTCGGTTATCATAGTAATATTGTAAATGTAATTTTTGCGGAATTATAATAAAAAAACTCATACCTTGTAGTATATAAATATCCGAAAAACATTTACTAATACATGTTACATTCCAATGTCTATATTGGTACATTGTTATTTTATGTTCACCGGACAGTTTATTTTTGCATAAGTATAAAATATTATTGTACTTAACAGAAGTACAACTTGTAATCAGTTTTTGTAAAAATGTTGACACCACGGTTTGAAATAACACAAACCGATGCGGAAGTGACAATAATAATTCATGCACCATATGCCAATGTTAAAGATACAGAAGTTTATGTTGATGGATCAGATTTTAGATTTTATTCCACACCATATTATTTAAGGTAAAGTGTTTATTTTAAATACTATGAAGTTTTTCCACTACCAAGTTGTTTATTTCAGGTTAAAACTTCCTGGCGAAATTGAGGAAAATGACATGTCTTTTGGATCATATGATTGGGAAAAAGGAGATTTCTCTTTGAGATTCACAAAAGTGACAAAAGGGGAATATTTTGAAAATTTAGACATGATAACTACATTGTTAGCACCACCAAAAAAGAAAAATACAATTGTTCCCAATATTGAAGTAATTGGAAATCCATCAGCTAATTCAGAAGATATTAATGACAGTTCAAATGAGCATGATTCCACAGTAGATAATGAAAACACAAATGGAGATGAGTGGTATATAGACCAAAATAATCCTACAGAAATTATTCCTCTTTTAACTGGTTCCCCGAAATATGGTTTTGCAAATAAAGTATCTGAAGCTTTAGTAGCTTTTGAGGTATATAGTTTAAACTGTAATAGTTATATATCATTTTGTTCTATGAGAATCAGTTATAATCTATATTTTTTTAAATTATAGGTGGCATGGATTCAAGAAATAATAGATCTTCCAATGCCTGATACAACACCTCAGGCTAAACGGAGAAATTTACGAGAAAAAAGAGAACTTTCAGATTTTAATGAAGAGCATTATTTAGCAGATCTTATGCAACCAGAGTATATAAAACCATACATATCATTTACAGCAGAATGGGATACCTTGGAAAAAGAAAGTATTTCATTGAATGATTCAGAAGTTGACTTATTAAAAGAACTTCCAAATAAAGAGTACTTATTAAGCAATAAAGAAACACACAAGTTACTTTTAAGTTTAGTTGATATTTTATTTGGTAGTTGTTACAATCATAGAACAACATTGGGAGAAAGTACAGTTGAAAGCAGTTGGACTATTGCTAAATTAAGTTCTACTTTATCTTGGTTTGAGGTATGCACAGTTTCTCTAGATATGCTGACATTAATTTGAACCGTGTCATGTTACATCTTTGTAACATTTCTAGGATTTCACGGACCCAAAAGAAGTTGTAATAGCATGTTTTAGAAGGTCATTGTGTTATCCGCTATATAGAAATTGGAATCTGTCTATAAAAGTTTTTGAGGATGTGAAGAAGGTTATTAAATTGGGTAAGTAAAAAGTGAAGTAACATTTACTAAACCTATTTCTTTTATTTTATATTTTATATGTTTCCTTATTAGGTAAAAAGTATATCATTAAACGTTTTTGTGAAATACATAGTTTGTTCAATAATTCGTGCGAACCACGGTATATATTAAATCAACTGTATATAAAAGATTATTTAGTTTGGCTACAACAAATTCAGGAATCTCTGATAGAATCATTGGACTTGCTAATAACTGATGTAAGTATATAATTACTGATGAACAAGATTTAGAATAATACTAAGATACACGTGTTCTTCCCAAGATTCAACCAACTAAGGAAGAAATGGGATTTGATTTAGTAGAGTTAGAACAAGCAGCTTATTCGGTTACAGAAGATCTCATTATAGAAAATTTTGTTCATGAGATGATGGACCAATTAGATGAATTAACTATTAATAACAACGATAAAGATAAGTAAGTATAACCTAAAAAATTCGTTGTGTATTATTCAAACCAAAATTAATTAAGAATACTATATGTCTGTACGTTTTATAATTTTATTTTAAAGGCTAAAGACTATATACTACATTCATGATAAACATTCTTTAAAGTATGTGTAAGTATTTCAATAGAATTGTTTTGAATATTAATAACTCTGTTACTTAACAAGGCTTAATCGTTTACACCTTAATGGTTGAATGGAATATTTATATATATTGTGGACGTTCATTTAAGAAATGCTAATGTAATACACTAACTAAAAATGCACTTCTCTTTGAAGAATTATTTAAACATCAATCTGCAAATCCAACGTCAATGATGTGTAGCAATAACAATTTGCCACTATGTTTGCACACCTCGCATGGCGAAAGATGCACACTAAAAAAAAATATAGAATTTATTATTTTATATAATTTATATATTACTAATGTTTTACCCAGGTTATCGAGTAGCTCGAGTTCAAGCGACAGCAGCGACACAGACTCAGAGTCCGATTCGGAAACTTCAAGCGACAGCAGCGATACAGATTCAGAGTCCGATACAAAACGTAGTACTTCGAGTACTAGTACTACAAGCAATAGTAGTCATTTAGACTCTGATGATGCAAGTGAACCAGAGTGAATGAAAAATGTATGCATTTAATGTTTACCTATTATATACAAATTTGATGTTTTTACGTGTTTATCTTAGCGAAGATTTACCACCAACGAACATCTCCAACAGTAATATGTTTAAAACGCTTTAATTTACTTATAGTGTACAAATAAAAGTTTCTAACTGTATTTTGTATGTTCACACAAATATTCGTATTTATATATACAGATGTATGAAAGTATTTATAAAATTTACAATGATACTACTCGGTTTTTACAATTAAATTTCTATAGGTCCATCGAAATAACATACAAATAAGATTCTGTTTCGTGTCTGTTTTACAATAATGTATTGTATATGGTTCTTAGAGCTATTCGTGTAAACATGTATAGTGTATACGTTATGTTTTTAATAAAATACACTCCTAAAATAAATATGACTTATTTATTTATTGACCTATGAGAGAATATAAATAATCCATGGCACCAGTTTACTGTAATGTTCAGTTATTTTATGTTGCATAACATCGTCGGAATCGGCATTATTGTTAATGCTCATGTCCGAGTCTGCATCTACAACACTCGGTTTTAATGTATCACTTTCAACATCGGAAGCATTGTCATTGTTATTCTCTGTGTTTTTAGCCTAAAAATGTTTTATAAAGATATGGATTACATTTTGTACGTATCGAATAGTTTGTAGTTGAAAGGCTCAATTTGCAAGAAAATACTTTAGGAATTATTACCGTGGTATCATCTTGTTCCAAAAATGCTATATTATTACTTCTATCGTTGAGCTCATCGTCTTCGGTAAATCTCCAATAATCCGAAATTTCACCGTATACTCCTGGACTTTCGTTTACACCGCTTATAAATGTACGTAAATTTTTACTTTCTACTGTTGCATCTGATGTTTCCGATGCCGCTGGCTTATATTTTTGTAATAGTTATAAAGAGTTAATATAATATTTTGTTAAGATAGATTTGTAACATTTAATAAAAGTATATTACCCGCTGATTGTAATTTTTACTCATGCTGTTAAAGTGTTCATGATAATTAGGACTTCCTGCTTTCAGAACCAAATGCGTGTATTGCTTCACTGTTTGATCCTCCTGGTGTAAATGTGGAGAATACAATATTATACGTAAAGGCAAATCCTCGGCTTTTTGATCGTGTATTTCCTTGTTCTCAACATCTGGTATCAGAGTTTTATGATCTGAAAAATAACGACATGATTAAAATGATAATTCATTTATAGATTCGGGTTTTCTGGCTGTTACGTATGTTTATACGTTTATTATTCAATAATTATTCTTATACGAATTCGTCAAATAATTAACAAATGAATTGTTAGATATTCGTGTAATTTTAAGAGACTCCTTATTAAAAAATGTATCATTATTACTACCGACTGAAAAAATCTCTTCTTTCTTCTTGTTCCTCAAATTCTCATCCATGACACTTTGATGAACTTGGTAACTTCTTGCTGCATCTGTAACCGTGTCATATATTCGTTTTTCTGAGGAAGAGTGACCCTGTATTTTATTATAATCTTCAGTTGTCTCTAAGTTTGAAATTACAGACGACGTTTGAGTTTCTTCTTGATGTGAAAAAACTTCTGTTGTTGGTTCACTTTTGTTACCAGCAGAAGCATCATTGCTTCTCGCATCCTCATCATCGTTCGTTCTTTCCGTTGACATCCCAGCTGACTGATTTCTCTCATTAAATATGCGAAACACTTCTGCTTCCACTAGTGGTGCATCAGTTATTGCGATCGGAGAAGTGGTGATATCATTTGTATTTAGATACAGATCAAAAGAAATGACGGTGCTTGCATTTTCATTGTCCTCGGTTTGATTTAAGTCCTCTGCAAACATAGTGATACTCTCTGCTTCCAAGTCGAATTCTTGTTTTGCATAATATGTATCAAAGTTTTGATTAGTTTCTTCTTCGTTCGGATTTATATTTCGAAATAGATACTTCTCGTAATCCAGTGAATTGTGTACTGAAGATGGTTTTTCCTATTCACCATAGAAACAAATCAATCTTTTACATTTTCTATTAAATAATTTGTTATATAGTCACTGTGTTCTTGCTGTAGAGATATGTTTAAAACATGCTTACGTTGCATGGGCCGCATGGTTCTTCTTTATACGTGGAAAGAATGGCTGCTTTAACGTAAGGAAAGTATAGTATACTCCACGGTATAATTACTTGGTATGTCAATCGACCACAACTGTAAGAAAAACATTTTGCGTTGTGTCTAAAGTAAGTTATATAAAAATAAATCGATTGTTCAATGACGACTTCATTTACAGAATTCGTGATAAAACATATCTAAATCACCGTGAGGATAAATAAATTAAACGATTGTGATATCGAAACGATCACGTTTCGATACTGAATGTTATTGTTGTCAAAGTAATTGTTTCTAGTTATTATATTGTGCATTTCAATTAGTTCGTCTTATAAAACAACTTTCATTCGTTCTAACGACTTCTCAATAAAATAAAAAAATAAACAAAAAAAAAATAGGGTGAATTCAACGAATATTCTAGATTTGTTTTCATTTTATTACAGTAGACAAAGTTGATTAAATAAGTACAAAAAAAAAAAGATAAATATCGAAGATGACTTACCGATCGATGACCGCCACTTCGTCCTTGAAGGCATGAAAATTTTGCCAGATACCCAACTCGAAAGTATCCTGAAGAAAAATCATTTTTGAGCTGTTCTCGCTGCTTTTCGCAAAGTCATCGAAATGAGTTTCTTCTGCACCCCAAAATGATTCCGATTTTGTAACGTCCGACTTGGATATGTCTTTCCACGCCTTTATCTCCGAGCTGTCTTCTGGTAAATTCGTCGGCGGACTCACGACGAAGAACAAGATGTCAGTAAAATTGGATCTGTCTAATCGTTTCTTCAGCATCTCCAACCTTGCAGAGAACAACGTCAATGGATTTCATTTCATGAAACTTTATTTCTTCTTGAGAGACTTTCGCGATGAAACGAAAGGATACGTTTAAGGATATGAAAGGATATTTTTATATTTGTTTATATTACGATAATTTACACATATGTATAAATGTAAAGACTGGATCAAGAGGTGCTATAGGCCAAATTGTAATAACTTCACACCCAAATAAACGATTTAACTAACTATATTTATTTATTTGTTTATTTATCTATCAAGAGAAACGTAATCAATTCAACATACGGCCCACTATTAACTTTTAATCTATCGAAGAGAGGTACAAGTAATGTGTACAATATTTGTGGAGCATTGGGGGAGATACGGTTGGCGTGGAGGAAATTTGAAGAACTTATTGTATGACAGAATTCCAAAAAGTAATGAATATTGAGAACAAAATGATTAAGGTACATCTATCCTAAGATTCATAATTTTCGAGATATTTAGTTTCTGAAAAAACATTAAGTGCCATCCACTGTTTACATTTTTGTTTACATCTCTGAAAGAATTTTAGTATTTTACTTCTTACTCGCGTTTTTAAAAATATTTCCCTTGGTCCTCGCATTACATCTACTAATTATATTCTTATTGTAGCCCTAATCTTTTACAAAATTTGTTCCGTTCATACAATCCCGAGATCAAGACTGGAAACGTTTACTTCAACGCGAATCCAATCGAACGCGAGTAAAAGTAAACTGCTCGGATTACCAAGAATAGTAAGAAGTTATTGTTTTCCAATTATCTCTCGAGCATCTCCCACATATTAATTATTGTTTTCCATATCGCGCGGAGATACGAGCCGCGCGAATCGCGTGACTCACCCTCTATTTTATTACACATTAGTAAGCAAAACTATCGTCAGAATGTACACGTTGATTGACTAGAAGCGACTCACATGATTGCCTGCCTATAGCTGTAGTGCCAAGAAGGGTCCAAGAACGCGAACACGTTCACGCGTCCCAACAGGCTCCTCCACATATTCGTGGAACGACATTGCTCGTATCCTGTGTCGTCTTCGGGGACATTCAGTCCATGTAAATAAGGAATGAATTGGGTAGCACGCGGAGACTGTTCTTCTTCGTCGGCGAAGCATCCAGAGATCGCAACGATTATCAGTAACGCCGTCGAGATCGCTATCGGATATCGTAGACTGCGTATTGGACCAGCGTGTTGTCTTCTTGACGCAGTGAGCTCTAAGATCGACATCGTTTCTTCCTACTGGCGAACACAACTTTCCACTGAAGAATCTCTCGGCAGAAATCGTCGGCGAAGTACGAGAGCGAAACGTAAGAAACGAGGAAGCTGAGAATCGTGGACGCGATTAACGAGACTTGCGACACGCGACACAAACCGCACAGATTTATTTTGACGAGCGTTATCTGGACCGTGGAGCCGATAAACTGGTCAGAAAAGGCAAGAACGAGGTCCGTGGTGAACGGAGAACTCTAGATCATCGTGTAATCGCGGGTGGCTGATGCGCGCGCGTGGTCTACCGATATCCGTGGAGAAAAATGATCGACGCGATATGCGCGCGGGTCAGAAGGAAAGTGGTAGCATTTTTCTGACCTCGGTTTCTTGCTAGCTGACGCTACTGCTGCTGCGGATCACGGTTCAACATCCCTCCTACACGTGACATAAACACGACACCCTTCCTCGAACGTTATCGTACACACGTTGGTGAGCTGTCGAACGAGTTCTTCGCACAACGTCCCGTTACAGTGACATATCCTGGATGGAAGACTATCGATTCACTTTGATTTTGAACTGAATACTTTATATGAACGCGTGAAACTTTTAAGGCGTTATTAGCGTGCTCACAAAAAAAAAGAGAAGGTGTTTTTTAAGAATTTTAGTTAGACTTTTTACACATAATGCCGGACGTGTTAAACTATTAGGTGTAAACATTGATTCCGTGCCTTTACATTAAGTCGTTTATAGCTGTAATTCAAGAAAGGCTAAATTACTATACTTCTAAGTTCTTAAATTAATTTCGATAGACAGGAAATGCCTGAACTGTTTATGAAGATAATGGCTACCTACACACCTCTACGTAGTAATGAGTTATGTATAAAAAAAAAAAACAGTCGAAGAAATTCACTTTTAGTCACTAAACATGGCAACCGAATGTTTAGCTGAAGAAATACATTCGCGCGTGCTGTTATCTATTAGTTGTCATGTTACACTATTTGTCACAACTGACCTTGATTTATTTCACTAGATCTTGTAGCCATCCTCATTTTTCGAAAATCATAATCTAAGCTAGAATAACTGAAAATTAACTGCTCGTACAGAATGTCAGATAACTCGTTATTTTTCTTAGTGGGAGATAAAAGGTCAATATTATGTCAATTTGTTAAGTAATCAATAATTTCTTGGAAGAAGTTCTATTAGATGTTACATACGATTTATCTGTGACAGTACATTGTCAACTAATAGCCAGTCTGTTCTTAAACCAACGACCCCATCCTTAGTCGAGGAGAATGAATATTTATAAACAATTGAATGTATGTTCTGTATCTTATTTTTTGTATAGACATTTCAATTTTTTCATAATTTATATTCCATCTTTGTACCTTCTTAAGTCGTATCGTTAATATTAATTTCTTTATCTTCATATTAATTTATGTACGTTATGATGTATGATGCTTTGAATCTACAACCAGTTACACAGATTAAATTATTTATTTATAAAGTAAAGGAATTGTACAGAATCCACAATTTTCTGCTCAAAGTAACATGCTGTCCCTTTAATAAATCATACATCCGTCGAGATTTTTGAATCATTTGATCAACAAATATTTTTTTTCGAAAAGTAACCCTTTAACTAAAAGGGTTAAAATAGTATGGTGCCTTGAATCTACAACCATTTACACAGATTCGATTATTTCTTTATAAAAAAAAAAAAAAAAGAGGAATCGCTAAGAATCCTTAAATTTCTGCCCAAAGTAGCATACTGCCCCCTTAATAAATCATACATTCGTCGAGATCAGTCGATGAGAATGAACACGTGCGCACAGTATAGACAGAACAGAGAGTCCCTTGTTCTCAACTATTCAGTGCTCGGATACAAGCTCGGATGTTCTTTTACGCGATCCTCCGCGAAGCAGTAGCAGTTTGTCTCAATATATTGACAGTCGATCTCCCGATGTTTCGCCGCAAACAGTGCGTTCTTCGAAACAACTCATAAAACGACAAGTTGCCTTCGTTGCACACGGTTCTAACAACTCGTTGTGTGTTTCTCGTATCGTCGATGGCAAGGGACAATCGTTTTAAAATATCCATCTGACAGATGGACCATGAGTTCGAAAGAAATGCGTAGGATCTATGGAAACTGTCAAAGATATGTGTAAACGTCGACGCAAAAGAGACTGCCATCGAGATCTGACCGAATGGACATCGTAATCGTTTTGCGTTTGAACCGCTGTGTTAAATTCATTGGTGCAGAAGGGTTCCGTTCTCTGAAGGCTCGGTTAACGGATTCTAATCCCGTGAATTATGCCCTGAAAGTATTTTCTTCGAATCGTGAATGCGAACTGCGAACATGGTTTGTCTGATTGCCAAGAAATGCATATTAGTTGGACTGTTGTCCCGATTTTTTATCTTTGTTTCATCTCTGAACAATGTTGCTCCATTCGACGTGGGGTTGAACGTCGAAATGACCGATGGAAATACGACGACACCCTTCTCCTTTAATTTTGGAGAAAAGAGAAGCGCAGATTGGCGCGAACTGTCAGCGAGTTTGGAGAACGCCAAGAGATTGTTCAAAAACAAGGCCGACACTCTGTCGCGACTTTTTAAAATTCATATCGATAGATTGAAGAGCCAAACCGACCAGGTAATCCGTAGACTCAGGCTGTTGAATTTTTTTAGAGCATTAGGTGCTACATTATTCGTTAGTAAACGGGGATGTTTAGTTTTTTTTTTGTAGCTTATTTAAATGTACTCTGTTTAATACTAAAAATATCGAGCTCAACGTATTTGTACTAAAACTACCAGAATCAATTGAAAACACGTGCGAAATGTTTGTCAGGTCGAGTTGGTGTTCCTCGTCGACGCCTCGGGATCTGTCGGTCTGAAAAATTTCCAAAGCGAATTGAACTTTGTGAAAAACCTTTTGTCCGACTTTATCGTGGAACCCTCGGCTACCAGAATTGCGATTGTAACATTTGGCGGAAGGAGGAACATCAGACGCAACGTCGATCAGATATCACGAACTGGTGACAACGACCACAAGTGTTATTTGTTGAATAAACAATTAAACAACATTACCTACACCGGCGGTGGAACTTACACGCGTGGCGCTCTCCTGGAAGCACTTGTAAGCGTTCTTTCTCTCTTTCTGTCACGTTGTTCATTAATTTTTCTTTTGAATTTTTCTTTCATTCTGCAATCGAGTATTGAATAAATAAAATTAATGGTACTCTAGTGATTCTAAACAAAATTTGTTTTACAGTAGAGAGAAAAGTTTATTTAGGTGCCTTCGTTTTATATTCATTTGCATAAAAATTTCCTTATGTGTATGCATATATAAACTTCTGAAAGAATTCATGTAAATGTATATACATATGAATTCCACTAAATATAAAAGTGAAAGAAACATGCATATACATATATTGACATAGGAAGGCTTATAAGTTTAATGTGGTTGTTAACTTAATACTAATTCTGGTAGTTAGTGTAGTGTACTAGTCTCTCTATTTCTGTTTTCATAAACAATTCTTTTATTTTTCTATAATAGTGTAGAAGAGTTTGGAAATTCTCATATATTCTAAAAGAATATTGAATCACATATGCATTAAAAACCTCTTGTATATAATATCATTCATTTATATAAAAGAAGTTGCAGATACTTACAGTGAATATTGAACTAACAAAGACTTGACGATGAGGCTGGGATTCCGTTCAGCGTCTCTTAGACAGGATTCACTGTATTTCTTCTACTACGATTGCTTAAACTGTTTTTCGATCTAACTTTCAAAGTGTTTGAACAAATGTTTCGTTAGAGGATTCTCGAGAAAGGCCGAGAGAACGCGGTGAAAGCAGTGTTTCTCATAACCGACGGGTTCAGCAACGGTGGAGATCCACGACCCGCGGCGAACCTTTTAAAAAGTGTAGGCGCGACAATATTCACTTTTGGAATACGAACGGGCAACGTCCAGGAACTTCACGATATAGCCAGCATCCCTGGATTCTCGCATAGTTATTTCCTAGACAGTTTCGCCGAATTCGAAGCCCTTGCGCGGCGAGCATTGCATCGTGGTGAGTCTTAGAAGTCTTAGAACATGTTGTCTTATAAATATGCGTGATTGAGAGAGCGTTGGGGTGAAACAATTTTAAGAACTGTTAAAATTAGTAATAATTACAATTTGGTGATTTTGTATTGTGCATGATTGGATATGTTAATTGAAGTTGACGGTTCAGTTAAGAGTTAGAGAGTTAAGAGATCACTGATATCAAATGACATTAAAGTCTCGTTTGAATTTTTCATAGATTTAAGAACAGGCAAGTATATACCCGTGACAGTCCCGGATAATTGCGATCTCCTGTGCAAGAATGTCAGCGAGGTTGAAATAGAGGAGGGTTGTTGCGATAATTTCGCGACATGTGCTTGTGGAATCACAACAGGTCATTATGCTTGCATCTGTCCCACTGGATACTTTGGCTCCGGTTTCAAAGGATCCTGCCATTGTGAGTTCATTCATATTTATATATATTAATGTTATATAAATTAGACACATTTCATACCATTTATGTTTTATTAAAATTCAAGATTCTAAAGTTCCTTCTGGGAAACCCTTTATTTTTACGAAACAACCTTGAACAGTAACGTTCATTTTGATTGGTACAAAATTTTTGTCAGGAAGTGGTTCATTAACATGAGCGTCGGTAATCATATTCATTTGCGTTATATCATGATCTACCGCTTTGCGAAAGACAGCACAGTCGTTTCGTGATCTAAACAATTTATTTAACCGAGAAACAATTAGTGAAAGCGAATGCTAAGCAAATGGAAAGCTGTTCTTGAAGTACACTTCGAATATGCTTCAGAATAATCACTCTACCATATTCTGAGTGCATTTGCATGTTCAGATCTTGGACTAATATTGTAAAATTTAAAAAAAACGCCAGATAATTATGCATCAACTCATTACTTATTTTGTATTCTTTTTCAGCTTGTCCAAACGGTACGTACGCTTCTGAAGAAATATCTGGCGATTCTACGTCCACGTGCATATCGTGCCCTGATGCCAATCATGTGACCATCAAAGTACCTGCTACTTCGGTGGAGCATTGTGTCTGCGCATCAGGATTTACAACGGACGGAACCAAATGCGAAGGTAATAAATTGCAAATGCACATTGCTTATTATAGTCTCGTTTAACTATCTCGATAATTTGATTTGTTGCTGGCTACCAAATGTAGCCTTTGCCGGCAGCGAGGACAGGTATGTTTCCAGATAAGGGCACTATGTCGCGGAGGGGATCAGGGTACTCTGGCATGTAGGATCCGTATTTTTCCAATTTGAATTTTGGTTTACTTGCAAGCCAGCCATACTGTGGAAATATTCAATTTTAGACATTGTCGATGGTTCTGATAATTTTTCATTTTTATTTCATTATATTTAAGAATATTGAAAAAGGAAGGCTTACAAGTAGATTGTGGACGTTAACTTAACCGTAATTAAATGTAAAAATTAAGTTTTAGTTAATTTAAATAAATTTCATTCATTAATACCTCAGCACTCGTGGTAACCGGAAATGGTAAGCACGTCTTCCCCTCTTCTCGAACAAACGTTTCTGTCTTGATTACCGTCTCCTTTTCCTTGCAAAGCTCCTCCAGTTCTTTTTTCAATTTTCTACATAATCAATTATTCGATTAGTATTATTTCAATTATGTAAAAATGTGTGGATCAATAAATGTCAATATAAACTAAATAACATTGACTGACTTTATCTACTCTAACTAATTTATATCATTTAATAGATATTAGCAATGATTAGTTAATCTAATTTATTTAGTATTTTTATTTAATGAATCCATGTTTATAAAGTTTGATCGTTTATTTTATAAGTACCCTGTATTAAAAACCTAATCGATGTACATACTGTTGTTCGTCCAATAACCATTCGTACGTCTGAAACCATTTCATTTGCAGATGCCTCTGTTTTTGTATTCCTTCGGTTAAATTTTTTGTGGCAGCAACGAAATCGCGAGGTTTGTTGCAACGCGGGTCCATTATTTTGTTCGTTAAGTACGCCTTTTCTCCAAAATAAATTTGTATTCGTTTACAGTGAAGTTAACCATCGTTAAGCAGGTTTAAAGACGTCTTCAAGTTTTATAAACAACGCGTACCGAGTATAAGAAATATTTATTGATCATACTCTTTAGCTTGCCTTTTTTAAAAAATTTCATATTTTAATATGTTGACTGTTTAGTTGTTTTTTTTTTCATTTTTACTTCGAATTTCGAATGCTTTGACATTTGTTAAAAGACGCAACTATTGCAGAAATTTTCAAAACTCTAGAAATAAGTTCTATTAATGCAGAAAAATGCAATCGCTTCCCAAATAGTGGACAATATTTATTAATCGTTGTACTTGAACTTACAGTGACTCGTATTAATATTCGGACACTGTAGTACTTTATTCATTATTACAATGTATAAACTGAATTATGGTCAGGTGTACATTGCAATAATGAATAAAGTACTATAGTGTCCGAATATTAATACGAGGCACTGTATTCCTTGTTGCAGGTACGATTTAATAAACGACAAGTTGTGAAACACGTAGTATCTCTTGGAATGCTTGGTACCTTCCGAAATGCCTTAAGTCTTATAAAAGTATCTTATATATCTACATTTCATATAAATATCTTGCTAAAATTTTTCTTTTTGATTGTTTGCAGTTATAACATGTCCCAAATTAAAGATACCAGAAAATGGATACTTGGTAAAAGCTGGAGCATGCAGCAATGTCGTTCATGCTGCCTGTGGCATAAGGTGCAGAATTGGTTTTTACCTCACAGGTGACAGTATTCGACTTTGTGGAAAGGATGGCAGTTGGTCTGGAAACGAACCAAAATGTCTACGTGAGTCCTATCGAATAATTGTAAATACGTATTTAATAACTTTCGATACAATGAAAAAATTGTGGATTCAAATGTGATGATACTTTGTCGACATTTCACTGTATATAATGCTATAAAATTTTATCTTCATAATTCTTTATAATTTCTATTACTGATTTAAAAAAATCTAATCGTGAATTGATTCAGTCCATCCATCCACATTTCCAAATGTTATTTTGAGCTAATTGTCAAATTGTGTTTGAACAATTGTGTTCTTATGTTTGAACAGTGAAAACTTGTCCAGCCCTCCGAGTCCCGACACACGGTCGAATGCGATGTCAGAACGAAGAGGATCAGCATTTGAGTGTTACAGAAAATTTCACAGCGTATCCGATCGACGCTCGTTGCCAATTCAGATGCAATAACGGTTATCAGCTTCGTGGGAGTAAAATTCGCAATTGTCTGCCTTTGTCGCAGTGGGATGGCCTCAAAGCGACTTGCAAAGGTGAACAACTTAAAAATCATATATGCAATTTGCATCTATAATTCTGTGTTACTATTTTTCTTTTTTAATAGCAAATAATTATAATGAAACCAAATAGAGTAGTGTGATAAGAAAATTGTAAATTATTTATATATATAAATTATATAAATTAAATAAATAATATATATATATTTATATGGTATTTTAATATTATATTAAATAAATATTTCTGTATTTAAATATAAAGTAGTATATTTTTCACGTACTCTATCCTATATGAATAGTTTCAAAGATGACAAGAAACAGTTGGTTGTAGTTTAAAACACACAATAAATGCATCCACTATCATTATAGTTACACTTGCTCTTCATTTTATATTTGCAGCAATAACGTGCGAACCGCTGAAGCGAATCGCGAATGGAAAAATTTTCCCTGAAAGTTGTTCTGGGCCAGAGAAGGTGCCATTCGCTACAAATTGTACGATAAGCTGCAAGGAAGGTTTCGTGCTCGAAGGCCCACGTAGCCGACAATGCGGAGGACGTTCTGGGGTCTGGTCCCAACGACGAAGTGTTAATCGTTGCACAGGTTGTACAGTTATTTCTCTCGTTTACAATGTTAGAATATGGACGATGGAAGTAAGACTCTTGAATCTCGTAATTCTTGTTGAACACGATAATTTCTATATTTATTATCCAATATGGTTTACAGGAACTATAACGAATACTTTTTTTTTATATGTTTGCTTTTTCTATTTATAGATTAACCTTTTGACCCTAGTGGAACATATATGCCCTAATAAATGTCTGATTGTCGTTGGTCGAATTACAATTGAAGCTCTCAGGAATATATGTTTCAAACAATAAGCATCATTTGCGCTGTGACAAATTCTCCCTTCTTATCTGGCTATACCTTTTGAATTATAATCAACCCTAGTTTATTACAATAAACTCGTGAAAGAGCAACGAATATAATTTAAATAGTAAACAATCGGAGCGAAAGGATTAAAGAAATAATTTATTTATATTCTAAAGCTGGTTTCGTAGATGAAACTGAAACTTTAGTTGAGTGTAATTAATTTTCTTCGTAGATAAAACGCCACCCTCGATAACATGTCCGCCAGACATCGTCACGCAGAGCTTACCAAAAAAGAATTACGCGTACGTTAATTGGACAACACCAACCGTGTCTGACAACGCTGACGAGTTTCCAATTTTCTGGAGTAAACCTTACGTCACGTTTCCTTGGAAAGTGAAAATCGGCACGCGTACTGTGATATACGTGGCGCAGGATTCAACTGGGAATAAAGCCAAATGCAAATTCAAAGTCAAAGTTCTTGGTGAGTTTAGTGCAGTAAATTGTCTAGGTACACAGATTCGTATGTATGGGATCGTGTTCCTAGTTATGCTTTTATAAAAGGTTCTCTAAAAGAGGAGATTAACAGCTGGCTGAAACAATATAACATTAATAATAAATTCCAGCGATACGTAAATAGCACAGTCTGATTTATCTGATCACCGTAAATGAAGAGTACCTATGTGTAATATTTTTTTAAATGTATTAAACACAATGGAGTACCTGCAACAAACTTTTACAAAAATCTGAAGAATCTACTGTGTCATCTCAGAGCACGTCTTTTTAAAAGTACAAGCATATAAAAGTCAAATTGTATAAAATAAACAAAGATAAATGTCCCTCTATAAATTGAAATATTTCTCCCAAATCTTGCTAAACACTTCTAAGCACCTGTTACTTGCTTTCAGACACAGAACCGCCGATGATCGAAAATTGCATAGATCCCCCAGTGTTCTACACTGATAATGGAATCGGTATAAGTAACGTAACTTGGGATGAACCTGGTTACTACGATAACTCAAAAGCTCCAGTGCGAGTGGAGCAAAACTATCGTCCTGGAGAAAGCATGTTCCCAATCGGATTAACAAAAGTGACGTACGATGCGATCGATAAGTATGATAATAAAGCGAGTTGCGTGCTGAACGTCACTGTAAAAGGTACTAAACATATTATTTAAATACCCGACAAAGTAAACAAATTTAATAATTAATTTCACGAACAGTAATTAAAAATTGAAATTAAAACTTATTAAAATACTTTAACAGGTACTTGGGACTTGGGTCGAAATGTTGATTAAATAAAGTAATATTCTGGACTGTTTTAATCTTCAATTAATTAGTTTTTTATTGGCAGACATATGTCAAGAAATTCCAGCGGTGCTGAACGGTTATTCAAATTGTTCCTCGACGTCCGTAAATGAGACTAGCGAATGTACCGTGGAGTGCGAAGAAGGATTTGGATTTGGAGACGAAGTTCCAAATCTTCGAATTGTGGAAGATGTGTTGCAATTAAAATGCAACACGAGCACTTCGAATTGGACAGAAGAGAGTTACATTCCTGATTGTGCGGGTGCGTCGCTTATAGCAATTTTAATTCAGTACAAATTATCAATATGTAAACACTATGCTTAGGATAATAAAATTGTCTCTACAAGGTATTTCGTAAATATTGCAATAATATTTCAATGTTATCGTTATTGTGAAATTAAAGGATTCATTTTGAATTTAGTTTCCAATAAGCTATTATTTATTTATGAAAATAATTTATGTATAAAATTATGTACGTATATAATTTTTTCAAGCAACATACTATGATTGAAAAATAGTCCTTCCTACCTCTATAAAACTGTGGACAAATAATTATTAAAAATTCCATGTTTATCAAGCTGTTTTTCCAATTTGTAAATGATCTTCTTAACGTAAAATCATTATTCTACAATGAAGACTTCTAATTAATGAAATTCTTTTCTTTATGTGTCTCCCTGTAGAATCAACTCCACCAAAAGCTGTTTCTCAAGAAGGAAGCATCGTGTTGGAAGGAAATACAACGATCGTATGCGACAACTTAACGACTCTTCGTGAAGTAAATATTAATTCTCTGTTTGTATAATTAACTACAGAAAACATCATTTATACTTTTGCGCACAGTAAAACATGAACATACTTTATCTTATTATTATTTCAATTAGTTGAGCGAACATATCACTGCCAATTTAAGATCGACATTGCTCGATATTTGTGGAAACGATGTCGAGTGCAATATCATTACATTCGATCCTGAATGCGAGGAGAGCGTACTATTATCGGACACTCAATCAAACGTACTAAGAAAACGAAGAGATCTTGCTGTCAAGTTATTTAATAATTTAACAACGACCAATAAGATATCAAAAGGAGACGCTAAAGTGGGTGACAATGTAGATAGAAACAAAGTAAAAATGAAGAAAAGGAAGGAGAAAATAGAAATAAAATTCAAATTTTTAGGTGAGTTAAAAGACATGTGTGAAATGTTTGAAAAGAATTGTAGATAAAGTAGATGTGTTCATTGTATTCAATTAAAACGCGTTTGAGTAATATAATAGTTTTCGATTAAGAAGATGGTCATCTTCAGATAAAAATAGCTTATTTTTCAGAGTAAGTACTTATTCTAAGTTACTTTTTGCAGGAAAGATAATCGAGGAAAATGTTGAAAACCCCCGAGAAGGTGTTCAAAAATTAAGACAGAAAATAGAGTCGATGAGCCAATCCGGAAAACTAGATTTGTTGAATAACAAAACGAATCAAGAAATCGCGAAGCTCGCGCTGAATCTGCACCTCGTTTTCAAGAATTTTCAGGAACTTTGCGAGCCAGGAAGCGTTCTGAAGAAGCACACTTGTGGTGAATAAAATCGGTCGTAGTGCTTTCTTGATATCATAATTCGTTAACACTGTATCGATAGGTTTTTCTAATTGCAGTGAAATGTCCGTTGGGCACGTTTTTCAATTCTTCGAGTGAACGATGCCATCCTTGTCCTCTTGGGGAATACGAGGACACTAGCGGATCTTTAAAATGCAAACGTTGTCCAGAGCACACCTCCACGAAAAGAATGCATGCAAAATCTCTGCGCGATTGCATAGGTAAGTGTTGTCCAATATTTAAATCTACTTTTATAGTAAATATCGTTTGTAAACAATTTGATCAAATGATGACCAACAGTGGCAGGTTATATATATTTTTTAAACTTCATACTTTTTAAAAAGAATCATTTCCTTTATCTAAAGTTTTTAATTTTATTATTCAGTCCAAGATTATTTCGAGAAACAACTTTTCTATAATTATTTTTGAAAATAAAAGACTGTCATAAATTATTCAGAAAATCAACGATATATAGTTTATATCGTCAAACAAGCCATCAATTTAGAATGAAACATATACTGTAATAATAAACGTATGCAATGTACCGTCGCTAAAAATTGATATTTCTTTTTCGAGAAACTTTCTTTAATATCAAATTTTTAATCTCTTTCATACAATGTAACCAGATAATAGAACAATAGAGAGTTTCTACTGAATCATAAGTAATATACATATTAATATTATCCATTTTCATTTAGGTCTATGTAGGCCAGGATATTACTCTCGAAAGAAACGCTATCATGGCACACGTTCAGCTCTCGAACCTTGCTTAATGTGCGATATCGGATTCTATCAACCAGAATATGGGCAAACCCTTTGCCTGTCATGCCCGTTTAATACCACTACGAAAAATCGCGGGACCGATGACATAAATAAGTGTCTATCAGCGTTTCAAATCGAAGGTGATGGTTGCGAGTCGGAATCTTGTTTCAATGGTGCACAGTGCGTACAAGAAGAAGACGGCTTCGGTTGCGAGTGTCCCAAGTACTATGTCGGTTAGTATGCAATACATTCTTCCTTTTTCTGATAAAATTAAAAGTCCACGGTGGACTCTGCGCTTTGGAGAAGGGGTGTGTCTATCATCTAAATATCTGGGACGAATTAATAAAATTTCACCATCGTATCTAAGAAGTTACACTTCTAATATATGGCATTCCGCGCATCCACTTTTTTCTTAATAATTATATAAATTATTCAAGTAACTACTCTTCTTGCACTGTATCTATTCTATATATCCAAGGGCATGTACAAATGCATTGTTTATGAAAATTAATTATTTCAATACAATTTTATAAAGTTACGTTCGAAATTGATCATTGTACGAATACTGTCTTTGTTCATATTTCTTTTTGCCAATTTGAAGCATCAAGTATCCTATTGTATAATTATCATTTAAATCTAATTAGGTTCAAAATGCGAGACGTTTCGAAGTCCGTGCGATTCTTCGCCATGCCTCCACGAAGGATCATGCAGCGTTCATGGGCTCCCGAGTAACATAACTTACGCTTGCGTTTGCAACAGTGAATATTCGGGAAGCAATTGCGAGGTAAAACAGCCATCTATCCAAACAACACGGATGAAATTCTACTAACAAGTGATGTTATGTCTCGCAGATACACGTCGACGAATGCGCTGTAAATCCTTGCCAAAACAATGGCACCTGCACGAGTACTGGAATAGATTATAGCTGCGAATGCAAGGAGGGCTTCGAAGGTGGATCTGTTAATAGTTTAACGAGTATCAATTAATTAACCCTTACTCCGTGAATGTTTCTCCGATTACCTCGAATCGTAAACCAGGGTCAGTCATTTTCGACACGGTTTTTCATTGTGGAAAAGTCTTTTGAAAAATCTGAAAAAATTTGTAAGCACTCTTTGAACGTTCCAAATCAAGTTTAGAATGAAGCATTTTAAGAATAACTTCAAATGAAATATTTCTACTTTTCGAATGAACCTGGTTTAAGGAGTAAGGGTTAATAATTGTACTAATGAATCTCGAGATTCATCGAAACATGTTGTACAGGGGAGTTCTGCGAAATCGCTGTGGATCACTGTGATCATTCACATTGCTTGGAGGGATCCACCTGTCGCACCGTGAACGAAACCTGGCAGTGTTTCTGCAGACGTGGTTTTTTGGGTCGTCATTGCAATTTACTGCCTTGCGATTGGGTCCCCTGTCGTGGGAATTCATACTGCGTGAACATTGAAGAGGAAAACGCGACACGGATGAGTTACAGGTGAATTTTGAATAATTATAGGTAAAAAGGTAGGTGCTATACACTTTTTGTATCATTTTTCTTAATATCCACACATTTGTCGAATGTTACGTATATTATATGTTTAAATCGATAGTTGGTTCTTGGAATAAATTAATGTCCGAAAAGTGATTTTTAACCAGTCTGGAAAGGAAAGGTAATAAAAGTTACAATCTTGCAAACTTGTTTTCAAGGATAAAATTTATTGTTTAATCTTACTCGACTTTAAAATTTTGATTGTTTTAGCGATAAGAGATATTTTGATAAAAATTATGTACAAAGAATAGTGAAAATATAAGTAAAGTGGTAGATTTATTTATATTTATTTATATTTTCATTTTCATCGTATTTATATTAATTTATATTTAACGTAATAAGTTTCAGTTTGTTCAAAAATTGAAACTAAAAATACTGTGTACCATAATACACAGTCTTAAAATATCGGTTTTTCACGATTCATTAGATGCGAATGTATGGATGGCTACACTGGAGAAAATTGTTCGATGCCTGTGAATCACTGTAGAAGCCTTCCATGTAGGAACAATGGAAAATGCCACGATGAAATTAGTAATTACACTTGCACGTGTCCTGTACCATTTACAGGGCGGAATTGCGAGACTGGTAAGTACAGTCTTAATCAATACAGGATGTCTGATAACCGATAGTTCAAGCGTCGATATGAAATAGACAATGTTTTACTTTCACTTAAATTTCATTAAAATTTAGTTCCTTTAATTATTATTCTGTATATACCACAAATTATTGGACACTCTGTAGATTCTATCACCTCATATATGCGAAACTATGATCTTTTCTGTCGACTTTCTTTCTCTATTTCTTCAAAGGCGCGTCTATTTACAGAATTGTCATCCGATTACGTGATGCACTTCACCAAATCGGGGACGACAGACTACGCCAGTATGAAAGGTTCTGCGGTGAACCTTTTGGAGGTAGTAAATCATGTAGATAAATAAATGAAATGGAATAATAGGTGCTAAGTGACAAGCAATTATTATTCTTTATTGTTAAATATCACGTTGGTTGTTTTATTAGAAATTCATAAACAATGTAGATATTGGTTTAGTATGAACAACGAGATATTTTCCGCAAACCTTGTTTAACAAACTATACTTTCAAATGTCTACCAGAAATCTTAGAATGAATCGTCATTTTAGCTTTTATTTTTGTGCAGCTTTATTCGCGTTTCTAAAACAGTTGAATCTAGCTGAACAAATGATAACATTCCCGTATATGTTTATCATTGAAATTGTTTTTACCGACAAACTATAATATCCAATAATGAATGAAATATAAATGAAAAACTCGATTTAATTCTAAAACTTTGACCTAATATTGTTTAAACATCTTCCCGATTTATTTCAATTTCATCTAAATATAAATTCTTAGTTAACAGTATGCTTGTGGCTGCAATCAAAGGACACATTTAATTATGGCACGGTGTTGTCATACGCTACACGACATTATGACAACGCTTTTACTTTAACCGACTATAACGGGTAATAAAATATTCCTCGTGAGAAAAATGAAACACAGCTTTCACTTGTAGCAAGGATACATTAACATTTTAATTTTGTAGACTTGTAATATACATCAATGGACAGAAAGTGGTGACGGACATTAAAGTAAACGATGGCTACTGGCATTTCATATGCATCACTTGGGAAAACGGAAATGGTTCTTGGAATGCGTTCATGGATGGATTTTTGAGAGACAATGGAACTCGCTTGGCGAAACGTAGCACCGTTCAAGGTAATAATTTGTTATTAAGGAAGCTAGTTTAGGTTTATTCTTAGGTAAAATATGTATTAGTATTTATTAATGAATCATTTACATTTTCAGTTTAGTCATACATTTTTGAGACCTCAATGACTTTTAATTGACAACTACTTATCCTAATATCGCGTGCTAGACTAATTTTTATTCTAATTTTATTCGAATTCATTTTATAATTCAAATTCTAATTTGAATTTAATAACTAGTAGGTGAGTAGTCGCGTATCTTTTACTCATTATTCAAAGTGTCTATAAAATGTTTAAATAAGAATTTGTTGTCCGTCTCTGCATATGCGATTAAAACATAAAACATATTAGAAAATTGAAACAAAGTTCCAAGATACAAAATTAAACTAAAGTTTGAATTCCGATACAGAGAATATACAATAATTGAATTTTATAAAGTAACGTGAATCCCTGTTACTTTAAATCGCAAAATAATATTATTTGCGATTAGGTAACGGAACCTTCGTCATAGGACAAGAACAAGACCGCGTCGGAGGCGGGTTTTCCGAATCAGAATCCTTCCTGGGTAAATTAACATTGCTGGACATTTGGAGCACAGTTTTAACAGCGGAGGACGTGAAACGTTTATTCAGTACCTGCGAAAAATACCACGGCAACGTAATCGCCTGGTCACAGATGCAAGAGCATGTGCGCGGCGACGTTGCGGTAATTGTGAATTCTTTTTTATTTTCTATAACATCGTATTCTTCATACTTTCGCGAAGACTCTACGAAGCATTTCACGTTCTTAGATATTAAGCAGCCCGTTTTGCCGCGGTTGTCCCTTACCAGTTGTACCGTTTAAAGGTAAACTAAACGTCACCGAAGACTCGTCCGAGATTACTTATTACTGCGACAACGGTTACCTGGTGCGATTTCGCGGCAAGGAGTATCGGGCTTTGAAAGTCAAGTGCCTTAAACAAGGACAATGGGAAGGCTACTATACACCGGTTTGCGTCAGTAAGATGAGAAACCTTTTTTTATTCTGCACCTTGAAGGAACACGTCAAATAAAAATTGTTGAAATTTGAGATAAATATGTGGTCACCTAATTAATATTTTCGATTATTGTTTGAAATATTAGGTTGTCCCGAAAGTTTCTTTCGCGAGTTACACTCAATTATTTTATGTGGTCGTGTTTATATATAATAGACAATCTAATTTCATAGATATTCATGTTGTAATAGTAACGGAGCAAAATGAATCGTGCACGATTCAGTAATGTAACATAAAGCATAAAATATTGTGCATGTATTACTTATTAACAAAGCGAAAGAAACTTTTGGGACAACCTAATAGTAAATTTTATGTGATTGATACAGTTTGTCTCTTTAGTATGTTAATTCGCAGAAATATCGTCGCACAAGGGCAAAAATACTTACAAGGACACAAGTATACGAGAATTTATTTATTTTGAACAACCAAGCAATCCTTACAATGATTACTTATTTTAAATAACTATATTGTGATGAATGAAACAAGAAAATAGTCCATAAAATGAGCTCTTTCACTGTCCCTATTTAATTTTTCAACCAAAGTCCCGACAATGTTTGATTTGAATGAAGAAGTGGAAAGATCGTCAGAATTTGTACATCCTTTCAAATTCGAAGAAATTCCTGTAGCTATTACTAACCATTGTACAGAAAAATCTTAAAATATTTCTTGAATTACATCATATTTTCAGGCATTTCTATGAGAAAATCTATGTGGAACTTTACGAAGATTATACTGAAAACTAAATACATTACATTTGCATTCATAAAATTATTCCCTAGGCGTAAGAATATTCAAACAATCCCACGTTAAGAAAAGAGCTCCTTTTGAGAATTATTCTTCACATTTCATTTATTAAATAATTTATTAAATTTTAATTTATTAAATAACTAAATTCTCTTCATTCAACCCTCGGCGATAACAGTAATTTTTATTCAAGGAAGAAAATGTGGCTTTCCGGGATACTTTCCACGAGGTCGTGTCCAGGGAAGGTCATACTCCTTTGGCGATGAAATAAATTACGTGTGTTTGACCGGTTACGAACTCCGAGGAAATCCTCGTAGAATTTGTAATGCCGACGGGAAGTGGAGTGGACGACCTCCAGTCTGCATAGGTGAAGATTCTGATTTCTCACTGTCATAGTATATTCTATTATCCAGAAAGTAACATTTACTTAACATATTTTTACCATTTTTTTGCGACAGGGAGAACGTGCAAGAATTTGCTGGCTCCAGAAAACGGAGACATTGAGTACGTAATAGAAGAATACGAAAGGGACGATCTTTCGATTTTGCAGGTACGTTCATTGTTACGTTTTTTTTTACCGATGTAATTAAGAAAATTTATAATCAGATTTGCAGTGAGAATTTTAAACGATTGATAACTTTGAAAAGTAACGAATTAAGTGGTAATCCCTTGTGTTTAAATGTATGTGAATTTGTTATGTAGGTTGAATAAATTATGCCTTTTCAGTACTAATAAACTTACAAATCGATTCGTATTAAAAAGATATTCAGCTGAAACTATTTGAACGATTATCTCAATATTAATTTTAATATTTTATCGATGATGTTAAAAATTCGTTTATGCATACTACATTTACTAAATTGTGACTTGGAAATGCTTTTCTTGTTCCAATATACACGTAAAGCTTTAAAATACATTGAAGTAATATTATTACGTGGTTGATCGTTTCCATAATTATTTAATAAATGGATAAAACATGTTAGAAGTAATTAATGTTCGCATGATTAATTCAAATTACAGTCTTTATTCGCGCGTTTCCACAGTGCACTAAATGGCCATCTAGCGGTGAATAGACAGAATTAAAATCTCGACCTCCGTACAGCGCACCACCGGAAAAACGCCCAAGCTTGTCCTCGAATAGTTCCTATTTTTAACGTTAGATGGCGCTGCTTACATTGTTTTTTACCGACAGTATGGTAATGTATCGACATTATGGTAACTTACCTACAGGTGTCGGTAAAAAATAAAATTAATGGCGCCATCTAGCGTTACAAATAGGAACTATTCGAGGACAAGCTTAGGCGTTTTCCCGGTGGTGCGCTGTACGGAGGTCGGAATTTTAGTTCGGTTTATTCGCCGCTAGATGGCTTTTAATTCGAATAAATATTTAAACATTTTTTTATATAATTTATATTATATAATCTAAAATAATACGGGTACGTATGAATACAGTAACGTTTAAAGGATATTTTACTTCAATTGCTTCATATATTTTTTTCGTAGAACTGTAAATAACAACTCGTATATTTAACTTATCGATTATCGAATGTAGTCTTATTAGAGTTAATTAATAAGGAGAATTAATTGTCTCGTTGTATTATATACGCTCTATAATGATTTTCTTATTTAGCCTTGTTACTTGTTTTACAAATTGTAAATTATAAAAATGAATGAAAAGCAGGCGACGATAAGCGAAGGGAAAGAACGGAAGAGGGAAACTAAGCTTCTATAAATGCATAACAAAAACATATCCATGTTAATATCCAATTATTTCACTTCATTGGTGGACACATAATTAAATGAAATCAAGATTTTTTACTAAATTTTACTTCAGGTTGGACAGCAGCTCGAGTTCAAATGCGACCACGGATTTCGTCTAGTAGGGGAGCAATTTCTAACGTGCTTAGAATCAGGAATATGGGATCACGAGAGACCATCTTGTGCGGCTTATGGGTGCCCACCACCAAAAGAGTATGCTTTCTGTACATTTGCAATCGAATGTGAATTGCACTGTTTTCAGAAACATTGAATAAATTTTATTTCTGTATTTACTCAGAATCAAACATGGGTACTCAACGTTTTCCGGTTCGAACAATCTGCACGATACTTCTGCCACAAGCCTCAACTTACAGACAACCAATAACAGTCTCGACAGGAGCTACTATTTTGATGATATCGTTGCATATTCTTGTCATTTAGGGTACAAATTTCAGGGTAACCATAATTTGTTGGCTGAATTTAGACTTCAGTGCACAGAGAATGGTACTTGGAGTGGATTCGTTCCCGATTGCGTGGCCTTAAAATGTCCTTGGCCCGGTATTGTAAATAAAGGCAAAATATTATTGAAATTCCAAGACGATACAATCGAACTTTCTAATGTAACAAATGAAGAAATCACAACGAAAGAAAGAGGAAAAGAAGAGACAGAGAAACAGTTCCTCGTTGGGTCGCAAATTCTAATAAAATGCGACGCAGGCTATAAACTAATTGGAGATGACGTTAGAACTTGCACTGATAAAGAAGAATGGTCGTCAAAGTTCGCGTCTTGCGAACCTCGTGAATGTCCCGTTCTAGATCATCCACTTTTGCGACGTTTTAACGAAGAAAGAATTTCGAACAATCAAAGTAAAAAAAGAGACAATGAAAAACATTACAATGAATCCTACAGGAATTTAAAATATTTTGTGGAGGGCTATACTTACATGAAGAAAATAATTCTCACCTGCAAAAACAATGTTAGAATCAAAGTAGCAGATGGAAATATTAATGAATATATTTCCAATTTAACATGGTTTTGCAATGAGGATGGAAAATGGGAACTCAAATATTTAAAATTAAATGAAAGCATTATTGAAAATTTATTAGACAATAAAATTGGGGATATTTGTCAAGAATTGATGTGCCCTTTAGCCAGAGTAAGTATTATAGATATATGATCATTTTGATAAATTTATTTTTAAGGACATTGAACACTGATCAAAGAAACTAAGACTGCAGTGCTGACAGGTTCCAGAACATGGATACATAGTTGGGAATAGTAATAATTATTCAAGAACTATAAACAGTACCATTACTTTCAAATGCCGTCATGGTAGTACTCTAGAAGGTAATGAAGAATCTGTCTGTCTCCCAAACAACACATGGTCTGCTATCCCTTCTTGTAAACGTAAGAAAAAAGTTGTTATTGTAGGACATACATTTAATAACTGTTATATAAAATGATTGAGCAACTATTATTCATTTTAGCTGTAACATGTGGGAAACCACCAACACTTGCAAATGCAATGTTAAAAGAAGATAGTGTTAAATCAGCATATTTTTCATTTGGTAATATGATCACTTATCAATGTTTGCCTGGATATTTGATGTTTGGGCAACCAAATGCAAGATGTCTTGCAAATGGAAAATGGTCCAGAGTGTACAGTAAATGTACAAGTAAGTACAAGATTCTGTAACATGTAGTACATTGCATTTTACCATTTATCAATATTTACAGAACTCTCATGTAACAAACCCAAACTTCCACCTGGAGTTACTGTGCATGGTCGTTCATACTTGTATCAAGATCAATTGACTTATGTATGTCCTAACGGTAAAAAACAGGGTCTAATCACGTGTAAAGCGGATGGACATTGGAGCGAATCGCCGATTTGCGACGAGAAATAATAAAAAGAATTCATGATATATTTAAAAATTGATGCGTGTATTTAAAATTAGAACATTGTAGCAAATTTGTCTGAGAATTTTTTTTATTAAATGTCAAAATTATTAAATTTTTAATATATTATAATACTTTTCCATTTTACATCCCATAAGTTGTTTTCACAAAGTAATATCACTGTACAAGAGATAATCTACTAATAATGAATGTGATCGTTATTTGTAAAATATTATATATATAATTTCGGAACAAAATAAAACAGTTCTTGAAACTCGTCATTAATAGATATACGTTATTGAGCATTTCATAGACTTACTTTTATTACTTAGCTTATTTGATAGAAACAAACTTCTTATCGATGTAAAAAGGTAATGTATTATTACATGTTAATTAAAAAATTAGTCGATCTATATGAGTGACAAGCGTAACAGAGAAGAGAAAGAATAAATATATATATAACAACATATTATTAATAGATCATCACATGTACACATTTGTTGATATAGTACACTGCATTTTGGTACAAATAGGATTCATACGTGTATAAACGCACTGTATCAGAATATCTGAGGAAGAGCAATGAAAAATGAAAACATGAAAATAATATGTAGTACGAAAAATTTGAGTCACATTATTTGTCTAACATTGGTATGATAAAAACGGAGCACCTTTTATGATATTCAACGTGTATTAGCATGGCTACACTAAAAACCATTAATGCTCTTAATAAATCTTCATTGCTCAGTATTCCTAAGTATTTTGAATCATATCTACGGTATTGTTTAATTCACAGTTTAAAAAAGAATAATGTTTAATGCCTCTTCCTGAAATTTAAATGCATATATCTGCCTTCAAAAATTCATTCAATTAAAGTGTTTACAAAATGATATGTACACATATACTCAGATACGAATATATGTGCGTTAAATACTGTCAATCATTTTGTAAAAAAAAAAAGAATATCCAAAAGCTTAGCCATACTAACAATAATTTATCTACATTACTGAACACTTTTTATAGCTCTGATTTTGAACTATGAGAATATTTAGGTTTCAGTTCTTCAATTCGCTTAATAAAATCTGTCTTTTCTATACAGCCATCACACGATTCATCCCAGTCATTTAAGATTTTTTTCAAGTCACGCACCTTAAGTTTCTTCAAATCGACGGTATTAACATCAATTTGTTTTTCTGAAATTAAATAATATTATTATTTAATAACAAAAACATACAACTTAATTGTGATTATAAATATAGTAGATAGTAAAAATAGTTAATAGTATACATACCAAATCTCAAGTCACATATTTGAGCATCTTTCTTCTTCAGTTTTTCACATATTTTATTTGCAGGCATAGACCATGATACAGGTTTACTTAATTCGCCTAAAATGCCTGTTGCAGAATCTTCTAAACCGCCTAAATAATAACACTAAAAGAAAAAATATATTTGAAGTAGATATAAATTTATGACATGTGTTGTAAATTGACACTCTTCTATCATGAATAAAAATACTTACAAATCTGTTTTCTTTAGACTTGGTACCCTTACAAAATTCTCTGAATGCTGTTTCTATTTTTTTGGTATCCTTTTTAACATCGTCAGATAAAGTATTAACAAATTTTTGCACTGTAGATATACATACTGTAACAACAGAAAGATATTATGATAAATAAGAATTAAACAATTAATGAGAAGTAAAAAAAAAAATATGTGCTTACCTTCGCATTCATCATTCCTCAGGGCTGTTACAGTACATATTACTCCAATACAAATAAACAGTGTTAATAGTAGCGAACTATTCATTGTGAATGTGTACTCTGCACAGAAACAATAATAAAATACAATTGTATCCTATTTGAAACTGTAAAAATTTGTACAACTATTTGTAGACTACAATATCGTTTTCCACTAAAGAAAGTATTAGCAAACTAGTACAATGTTTATAACAATATTTTTTCTTTAAATAAAAATATTTATTTCTGTCAAACTTGAATTTGTACAGACGCTAGTCATATTAATTGTTTTACTGGAATGAAAGGTTAATTCAGAACACTTGATGTTAATACATTAGAAAATGATATACATTAATAAAAGACTGCTTACGTCTACAATGTTTACCAGGTTAACAAAGCAACGATAAAGTTCAACTTACATACTGCTATGCCAAGAAAGTAATTCGTATATCACGTAGAAAATATTTTCACTGACTCGTAACGTAAACACACTAAAACTTCTAATTCATGCGCTTCTTATTTTAACAAATTTCTTAGCGTAACTACATCGGTTTATTCCACGCTTGGCTTTATACACGTTGATTCTGTCAAAAGCCCGGAGAATCCCAGCTGGCGTACCCTGATTGGTCGGAATGGACCATGACTCATGTGTAACATAGCCTATTCTGATTGGTTGTTAGACCATAAAAAAAAAAAAAAAAATGGAAACTAGGATCGTAGGGATGTAGGGTCTCGTAGGGATTCTACATAAAAGAATTACGAACATGAATACCGAACTTAAACAACAAAATAATTTATTTAAACAAGAACAATAAAACAAGGATTAACAGTTTGAATTCAAGGAGCTGGTTGGGAACACGTTTGAACTGTATGACGGTTGATAAGGGAATGTTAAAAATAATTGCAACTAACGGAAAAATGAATTACGCGTAAAAGAAAAATGTAATTAAAATCCGCTACGTTTAAACGCAATTGCAAAAAATTATTAATGTGAAGTATAAAACATGTGTGAAGAACTATCCATGTGAAAATCGATAAATGTGTGTAACCCCACATTATTGGCATAGCATCTGCAATCTAGTGTCGAAAATAGAAACTATCTTTACCACAAACTTGAGTGTTTTTCCACCGATGGCGCCAATGACGAAAAATCGATAATTATTCTTACATTAACTATTAAAAAGAAATAATAAATTCGATATATTAACTAATATATTGTACTGTTATAAAGCAGACTCGTTACGAAAAATGAAGAATAATTGATTAAAAGGTATCTGTATATTCAATAAACGTGAACACAGAGTTATATACACACACACAAACGAATAATATAAATTGTAAATGGACAATGCTAAGAAACGTATATTACTATACATAGTGGCTCTTATTAGTATATTTCCATAATTACACTGTTATTACAGATCTATTCTATCGATGAAAATATAAATATTGACAAATTACGATTACAATGTATCAGAAAAACATGAGATTTTAAGTAGAAACCCGCATTTCCAGCAAATGAATTTATTCCATAGTTTACATTACAAAATATTGCACCCCATTTTCCACGCTGGAAAGCTGCTGCAAAAAACTGCTCTTATCCGTAACCGTTATTGACTCCATCAATTAAAATAGAGGTGACTTAATAGTTCACGCATTTTTTTGTTTTACTCTTGTTATACTCTATATAAATTTTTTTCCGTCTATGTAACGTCACTGCAAATTAGTGGAAGGGTACTATTACCACTTGCCGGAAACTTTATTTTATTTTACTAATCGATATTCCTACAGATTCTTTGAGTTCGTTATCGTCAAACAAGAACGCATACGAACTCAACACGACAATGAAGAAAGTGTTTATGAATAAAATCGTAATTTTACATCGTGCTTCGCATGAATGAACAATCGAAATTAAATGCTTAAAATTCGAACACCGGGTCTCGTACACGATTAACAGTATTGTTAACTCGGGAAGAGTAAGATCATTTCAGCTGCTTCAAATCAAAATCTACAATTAGCAAATGCAACACAGTAAAGAACATCTTCCATAGAAACTTTTGATTTCTGTAACAGCTCGTTTTATTTCTTAATAACTGTTACTTATATAGCATTATCATAGGGTATGTCAAATATTTATAACGTATGTATAGTGATACTTCGTTTACGCGTTGCTTTTCGCAACTTGTATATCTCAACTTGTCAGTTACAACTGTATGTTGTAATACGAAATAGCTGTAAAAAAAAATAATAAAAAGTTGAAAAACGATTTATTTTTTTCAAATTACACAGTATAAGAGTTTCAAACTGTACCTTGATACTGAATGCTTTAAGCTTCAGGCGTGGCTAAGGGGGCTTCTTTCTTTTCATCATTCGTAACAGCTTCTTTTTTGTCACCAGCTGCTTTATCACTTTCATCTGTTTCCTTTTTAGGGGCAACCTTCAAAATTTAAACATCACATATGTATTCAATGCTACTACAAAATCATTTCAATAGTTATGAATAAGTATGTATGAGTACTAATATTCAAATTCATTTCTTACCTCCTCTTTACTAGCTTCATCAAAATTCTCCACTAAATCAGGCACCTCATCGTCCTCTTCCAACGTTGCTTTACCAACTGTGCTACTAGAAACCGTACTCGCTAATCGTTTCAACTGTGTAACTCCTTCAGGTCCCAACTGGCTTATTATTCCTGGTAGCATGTCAGTTATTTGTTTGTTGTCACCATGACCAGTAATGGCAAATGTGTTGGCAGACAGACTAGCCTGAGCTTTTGGATTATTAAAATGAATGACGGTACCGTCATCCTTGATCATATTAACCTCCTCTATGCCAGGAACTGTGTTCACGGATAACTTTTTCAAACAACTTTGTAGTTTTTTATCATCTGTGGCAGTAGTCGCGTGCACAACCTACGAATGCATTGAATATAAATAAAGGACATTAACATCTAAAATAATACGGAGAATAATAAATACATTGAATGTTTGATACGAAATGTTTATAGAAACATTTTTCAAACTATTTCATAATGTTATTCACATGCATGTCATAAAAGCGTGTTGAATATAATTAAATGACATTAATATTGAAAATGATATGCGGTGTAATAAATATACTGATTCATATCAAATTTTTACAGACATAAAACACCAATATTTACTGTACTTCTAAACATCATGATGTTAGCAGTTTGATACGAATCTCGTCAATAAACTGAAAATTTAGGTTGCAATCACAAATCTATACACGAGGAACCAATAACGCTAACTAATCTCTGATAAACAAAAAGTGAAAGTAGAAGATCGAAAGGGCAATACTACGAATACGGAGCACGTGCAAGTAATTTACAATCGTAATAAACGCGTGTCTAGAAGAATGCAAACGGAAAACTTTGGTGTCACGCAAAAATGATAATCGGTGGTCGAGAATCCAGCAATTTTCATACACGACCGAAACGCGTAAATCGTTCCGATTGACATTCCCATCATGAAATTCTGCGAACACTACAATTCGCGGCGCGACAAAATTGGCGATTATTCCGTAAGTTCGTCTTTGTATTCGAAATAAATTTACATACCTTCTTCTTGCGTCGGGGTGTTCCCTTACCGCCGATTCGTACTTGAGCCTGTAGCTTCTTCAACTTTTCAGGATTCATGTTAACCTGCCTCTACGACGATCAGAAGCTTTCGACCTTCCGTCACCAGAATCGAACAGACTGAAAGTCTGACGGGAAACTTTTGCACGATAGAATTAGTTGAACGCGACCGGCAAGCAAACACGTGCTCTCTATTCGCCGAAAGGGTCGAGAAAATGGAAGTGTACGCTTCAGTGTGACCAGATTTGCCGCAATTTTCACGCATGCGCGTAAAAAATGGCACCAGTAAAGTGCCCTGATCGAATAATAGCGGGTATCGTATGGTCCACTATTCGACTGATTTAAAAAATTACATGAAATTTTTTAGAAAACGAACGACCAACGAGCTGAGGAAGAAAGAGACTGTACAATATCGACAACAAGTACTGTGTAACATCAATTTTATACATTGTAAAGTTCCGAATGTCTAGAATCTATTTAAAAATTTGCATAATTAATTGCTTGCTTGTTTCTTTATGTAAGAAGGGTACCAGTCTTGTATGTATTTTTTTTATTCATATCACATTTATATTTGTTTCATTAATCCTTAATTTGTCACATTACATTTCTTTGTATGCTGTGGCGCTGGTTTATAACCAAACTGCATAATTGATATAATAATTTAAATTGATTTCTAGCTTCGTGACGAGACGTAATTTTAGTATTTAGAAAAGTGAACTGTTCAAGAAGTACATCTTTATATGCTAAGTGGTATTTTAAAACATTTTTAAATGTTTAGGTGAAACCTCTTGAGCGCATTCAGAGCATTATTGTTTTACCAAAAAGCTTCACGTTTTAATACGTATATTTATATAAATATAGGGCAACAGTTTCATATTCTTTTCGATAGGGGCCCATTAGATTTCAGCGCCCATAACATTCACTATGCACGACGTTGTTCTTGGTCGCGCATACGCGAAAACTGCGACAAATCTGGTCGCTCTGGTACGTTTCTTTAGCACTCTGCGTCAGAGACGACTTCCGTAAGGGCACACTTCCGTTCGAAACGACCAAAAGACTACAGCAATTGATTGTAAATAATATCGTTCGTATTGCAGTTGATCGTAGTCGACTCGATAAATCGAAACTTTTCGCTAATCGTTTTCTTTTACAGTAGAATTCGTTCTGTTTACGAACTATCGTTTCGTACAACAGCCCATCTGAATATGTAAGTTATGATCTAGGGATCTAGGGATGTTCAAGTCTTACGAAATCGATTGTAGAATCGATTTTGAATAAATGCGCTGAGAAATCCAGTCTCGCAAAAGTCGAAAATTTAAATGTCGGAGTTATTAAGGATTTTAAGTAGACTTAAAATCTAATAAATATCTGACTTAAATATCTGCAATTTTAACGCCGATTCCAAAAAAGAAAGAAATATTTAGTAGTAGATAAAAGTTCAAACATTCAGAATGTAGTCCTATTTCACTAGTAATAATGAAAAATGAAATGAAAGACTACTACAAGGATTAAAAAAACAAATATGTTAGATATGTAATTTATTTTGAAGATCATAAAACAAACGGAGTTTCTTCGTATAATTGTAAACGTTTTCACTTTTACATAACAACATTCGATCTAAATTATATATTTACAATATATCACATTCTTATACAATAATAATACAATTTAGTACTCTTTTTTTTTTCAAGAATATAAATATAATTTGTAATACATTTATTTTCAATAAATTAATTTATA
Organism: Hylaeus anthracinus; assembly: GCF_026225885.1. Taxonomy (NCBI): domain Eukaryota; kingdom Metazoa; phylum Arthropoda; class Insecta; order Hymenoptera; family Colletidae; genus Hylaeus; species Hylaeus anthracinus. The sequence goes on from NW_026534347.1 coordinate 5,560,802, forward strand.
AATGTATAATGAATACGTTTAATGAACAAAAGATACTGGTCTTGCAATATGATACAGTATAATTACTATCGTGATATGAAAATATGAATGATTTATTTTAAGAAAAACCGTGCTTTCACGAAAATGATACTGTAAAATTAGATCAGTCTTTTATAGTACTTTAAATTCATACTTTTTCTCGATTGCAAAACATTCTCTTTATTGCTTTTACGACAAAATATTATGTATTGAATGGATCAATATTCCAAACATATATACTAGAAAATTTTCAAAATAGCTTTTTATACTTATCGTTTCTTTTTCCACGGAAAAAATTCTCAGATTTCGTAATTGTTGATAATAGGAAAGTGAAAATTTGGTAATACAAAGATAATTATTACAAAATTATACATTCAATAATTTTTTAATAAAGCTATTTTTCTCCATCTATGATTCGTCTCATTTTTTACATGACCAAATTCAAATCTAATTCTAAGCTCACCAATTTTTGATATTGGCAAGATATCCGGTATCCACTCTATCAGAAACGGTGTTGGTTCGATTTGGTTTGGGGAAGTATTTCCTGTAAACGGAATCAAAAATTTATTATTGATTAAGTAGTTATATTAACTAATTAATTTATTATAAAAAGTTCAGGGTTCTTACCAACTTTCAGATACGTTTTTAATTCTAAGGGTTTAATCAACGCGTTATTATTGGTTTTTTTATACCGATCTATTTCTGTTTCCTCCCGCTTATACAACTCGTATGTACCATCAGCATTTTGAACAAAACTTCTTGTGACTTCTAAAGGTATAAGCGGGGTGTCAAAAATACTTTTGACGTGTAAAATGTTAGTAATTTGCCATGTGTATTTAGTAAATGTGCCTAACGGTACACCGTCTTTTCTGACAAATGCTGTCGTTGAATTTGGTAATCGTTTCTTTTTACCTCCGCAAGATATCCTTTCTCGTAAACAATCGAAAAATATTTGTGGTACATGAAATACCAGAGGATCAGGTTTCCCATCGAATTGAAAATGCATAGTTTGATTTATTCTTTCAGTTATCGATGCTAACCATTTAATAAATGGTAAGTGTATGTTGGCTTCGTCTAAATCTTCGCACGGATTTTGATACTTTTTAACAATTTGTGACTTTGTTTTAGCTTTTCTCGGTTCTATTGAGTTCAAATTATTCAAACTAGTAGTATTTGTAATTAATGGTTTATCATCCCTTTTTCGTTTTGTAGAAATTGGCTGTTGTGTACTACTAGTTCCCGTGCTTGATACATTTCCAGTATCATAGGGTATTACTACATTCTTATTTACTATTTTCACACCATTTGTGTTTGAAACGGTATTGGTATCGATTAATTTTATATTATTCACATCCAAAATAGCACTTGTATCGAGGACCTTTAAAGTTCCAGTATTCAATACCTTTATATTATTATCATTTAGGATATATTGACGATTATTAAGCACATTGTATTTACAATCTATAGTTGTTTGATCTTCTAATATTTTGACCGTGTTTCCACCAAGTAGCACGCCATTTTGATTAATTACTTCTAAATTGTGAACCTGTGATATCATATTATTATCTTCTAATAAGGTACGATCACATTCTACTTCTATATTTTCAACAATACTATTTGGTAAGATTGTAGAATCCAAATTCATTGAATCTAAGTCCAATCTATTTCCATCTAAACTCTGCACTGTTAAAGTATCATCGCGAAATATTAGAAGATGTGTATCTGCATCATCTGTAGTTAGACCATCAAGATCTGCAATTTTTTTGTTTAGTGTAAAAACAATATTACGTTAAATTTAAAATCTAATCAAATCTAATCTTCTTACCAATTCCAACTATTCTATCTTGTTCATTATTCTGCAACATTGTTGTTAATGGTTTTGGTATACTGAAATCAGTCTGATCTAAATTTATGTAAAAACTGAATTCTTCTGATAACTTTACATCACTAGCAAATGCGCAAATACATGCATAAAAATGTACGCAACGTTTATTCTGCAACGATTGCGCTACATCTGCTTTATCTCCTGCCGTTTTTGTTACACCCTATGTTAAGATTCAATGTTTTTATTAATACTCGATAGTAAATTTATTTCGAAATACAATCGAATTTTTTTTTTATTTCTCTACTTGCCTTAAATGAAGAACAAGAACAAAAATAACGATGTTCGATTCTATCTTTCAATTTTGTAATAAAGAGAGAAAAATGAAGGTAACCTAATGGATGCTTTGGTGAAGCTTTACACTTCACTGCCATTATATTCTTAGATACACGTTGCACTAACGGACCTGAAGTTTCTGTAGCCAGTAACCAAATTTCTTGTTTCATTTCATTATTTACACTTAATGTTGATAAAATAGAATTCCTTAACGTTAATGGTTGCGCTTCTGCGTAACATCTTAAAGCTGCCTGTATATGTTGGCATGTAGAAACAGGCACATCGGTCGTATCCTTTTCCTACAATGAAAACCATTAAAAATTCTATAACAATAAATTGATTTTATAACTGCATTGTATGTTATTATATAAAACATTGATCCTCAAACACCACCACCTTGATACCCCTTAAATTTATAATACCTTAATTTTGTTCTGTTTTCAAACTGAGAACCATTAGACCTTCAGGAATTCACAAATCATTGTTTGAGGAACTTTGTGTAAAACATATGTTATTTATGAAACTTACATGACATTTGAGAACACTGGTATCAAAACTCCTTTCACAACTATCAACAAAGCACAGTGCTGTAGATTGTGAAATAAGTGTTGTCATTTCATTAGAAATTGTTGCATTTATTAATGGTAACTGAACAAATCCACGATAATCTGGACCTTTGTCTCGTACTCTAACGGAGAAGACTTGTGCAGTTGTACCAGTAATAAGTTTACAAGCCTCTGTTGACAATTTTCTTTTTTCACCAGGCTCTTTGAATACTGCATCACAATGTTTGTTTTTACAACACAAACCGCGCGATCCATTATAAGTTCCACACTTTGGACATTTGCGGACCCCACGTAATGTAGCTTTTCCTAAATCAGATAGAAGCTTCCGCAGACGCTCCTCATTGGACATAGCTATTAGAAATCATGTTTGTTCTAAATTACCATACAATAATAAATTTTATTAGTAATGAATATACAACACCAGAGATGGGCAAAATGAGTTATATATACAAGTGATATTTAATTTCATATACTATCTGAACTTAACTTTATATTTTATTATATTATTACAATCAAACATATTCTTTATTCTCTCATTCTCAAACTATTAAAATGTTAAAAATACATTTACAATGGCACAAAACATGGCAAGACATTGTTGGAACTATATATAATTACTCGTATCTACATTGGGAATTCCATTATAAACAATGGTAAATGTTACAGTAGTTGAACTTAGAACTACCAAACCAATCGAAAATGAATAAAATCTGTTTTTCTGTATTATCAAAATACTAGTATACCTATTCCCAAAAATCCAAACATAGTTTCATATGACACATTACAAATTTTTACCAGCAAACTAATCGAATAAGTTGCAAAATGTTTAATCTTTCTTACCTTTGCACAGAAATTAATAATTGTAATAAGAAGAAACTGCTTTTCATATGTTTTTCACTAACAATTATATTTCAAAAAAGGTTTACTTCGGATAGTAAATAAATAAAGCTCATCCCCACGTCTAATTCTAACAGTGTCAGTCTGACACGAAACTTGCGATGGTGTACATCGATACGTTCATTTGTAGTTGTAATAACTACTATCGGCACCTACCAAGTGCAAGCTAACTAAAATCTGGGACCCCTGACACAAGCGAGAAGAAGTATTCGTGATTGCTCTGTCCTGTTTTACCAATAGATTTAGCTGCAAGTTAGGCCCCTGTATAATGCGATAATACGTTCACGTTGTATGGAATTATGTTATATGAGGAGTCATACAGTATGAATAAATTATATAGCACATTGAACAAAAATTCTGTTGTATATAAAAGGTCGTCGTATTATCGTAACAGTTAAATAAACGTTTATCTTTAATTATTTAAAAAAAATGTTTGTCTAATTTAGACAGTCTAAATATAAATGATCCTCCTCTATTCATCAGAAGTAAAAAAGCAAATCACTAAGTCACTATACTTTTTTACTTTCATCCACGTGAGCTTGGCTCCCCTGGTGCGCCACAAATCACAGCTATGTTTAGCATAGTTTAGTATCAAGCGTAAAGTATCGTCGTAGGCCAAATCTAATTAGAAAACCGAGATTTATGTTAACAACGCTTATTTCTATTTAAAAATTTCATTAGTAATTAATAAATTGTGATACATAATGATAAAGCGATTCAGTTTAATTTAACCTCTAAAGTATGTAAATTGGTACGATTTAAATGTTATTCGTACGGTGAAGCTTCGGAGGAAAACATGAAACGTGAATAAGTTTTACACGAAATAATTTAATGGTATTTATAGAAATTGTTTATTTAATTCAACTGATTTACGTTCACAATTATTTTCCTAATGGTCTAACATAGTTTCGCGAATTATATTTTTCTTGTTATGCGAGTTTTCATTATTTGTTGCAAAATTATTGACGTGACAATGTGGTTTTCAAAAGGTGAATTTACGAGAATAACGTTGTAAAATTAGTAAATATGACGTCAGCAATTGAAATCTTGTGGAAGCAAGCACTAAAAACATTCGATGGACGAAGAAACGTCGGCTTCAAACTTTGTCATAAGAGTTTTGACAAATTATGGAATTTAATGAATAAAATTACAGCCGAGGATGTAAATTTAAACAAGCAGGTTCTCGACTATATAGAGACACAACCTGCACCGATGTGTGTTATTGACATATTTGAAAATAAAGATCTGACCATTTCGATTTTTATTTTGAAACATGGAGTTACAATGCCAATGCATAATCATCCTGGAATGCATGGTTTTTTAAAGGTGTGTATAATAGATATATTCTTTTGTCACTTTTCACGTGTGAAGAGTATTTAATTCATTTGTTTGGATTTCACTGTACAGGTAATCAGTGGTGCGGTTCAAGTGAACAGTTATACTTTGAAGACAAACAATGATCATATAGTCAAATTGAATAAAGAAATAGCAGCATTTAGACACAGACCGGTATCTTTGCACAGTAATTCACCTGCTTGTGTGCTTACACCACGAGATAAAAACTTGCATGAAATTTCGTGTATCGAGGGTCCTGCTGCGTTCTTAGACATACTTAGTCCACCATATGATGTGGGTGATTGTGAAAATGGTCCAAGACCATGTACATATTTCAAAACTATTAGTTCCAAGTTATGCACGGATTCTACAGATATAATTGAAGAAGTCAACTTATTAGTTATCGAAGGTCCACCAAATTTTTATTCTGAAAGTCTTGAATATACTGGACCACCTTTAATTTGATGTGAAGTATCAAAGCATGTTTTATGTCCAATCTGTTGAAGAATTTTATATTTTATAGCATTAATTCGTATTATGATTTGAATGAAAGTTAATGTTATAAAATTAAAAATTCTTTAACAGATTAATCATAAAATATGCTTGTACATACAAGAAAATATATATATACAAGATGATATTTCTTTTAGAGGGTAATTATATGTACGAGTCGAAATAATTCGAAAATTTAGAATGACGCGATTGTCTTTGGAGCTTTATTTACTTTCTGATCTATAAAGAAGTGACAGCCTCAAACACAGTTGCAATAATTTTAATTTTCGGCTTATTTTAAATTATAGAATCACCCTCTGAAATAGTTACCATGTGTACGTAAACCCCCTGTATACATATACATACACGCATTGCCTAAGTCTCGTAGAATAGAAATTATTTTATACTTTGTAATATTATTTCCATTTTTATTTAATAATGTTGATTTTCTGCAATATTAGAAAAAGATTTGCCTTTGAATAGAACACATGCATTTCTCTTGCATTTTTATTGAATTTGCAATTGTACAGGTTATATATACAGAAATGATAACAAATTTGAAATAAATACATTAAATTTACTATTTTCTTGGTAGACAGAGCTAGAATGTAAACAAAGAATGTATTATAGTACAATTTACACATAAATGTAATAAGAAATATATAATAGTTCTAGAATAAAAATGAAAATTTTATTTTTATAAAATATGATACTTGTATCACATAATATTTAAAATGTAGAAATATTATCTCAATAGTAAATTATGTATTACTTTACATGTTGTATATATTACATTTTTGTAAAGTTTAATTGTTTTCATGGTACATATTAAGAAAATACATTCACGATTATTCAAGACAATTAGGTAAAATATTTTTTAAATATGTGTTGTACTTAATTAATTAATAACTTGCATTACAGAAAATAATACTTAGTAATAAATATATTTATATATTATATAATTCTCTTTTGAAAACTTTTTTTAGTACCTGAGTTTTTTATTTCTTTCTAATTAATTAAAAATTTAAGTGAATTGTTCAATATGTATGTATATATATATATATATATATATAATTATAAAATGTACTTGTCCAGGTAAAGAAAAGAAACTCGGTTTATTGATTTGAATCGATGTTTATTAGTTCTTTATATCTACAGCAAGTAAAACATTTACATAAAATAAAGTATTCTTACAAAACTTTTAGTGGACGTAATATAAACGATTTATTATCTGATCCAAAACTAACCTATAATGGACATTTTCTAACGTACAGAACAATTGATGATAGTTGTTGGTCTTTTTCATCACGAGTAGTTTTATAGTTGGTTATGGGAAGCCGCTGCAAGAGTTAAATTTGGAGCAAAAAGAAATTTATTTGTGCTAAAAATGTTTCGTCATTGTAGCTGTTCATTTCTTATTTACTACAAAAACGATGAAACTGGCATCGTTGTTCCATTAATACATTTAAAAGATGTAACATTGTTCGTCGGACACGTATAATAACTGACTAACAAGGTTTATGTATATAGCGACAATTTCTCATTCTTACATGTATGTACATATATCTTACGTTATATTTATTACACCTGATTATAGTACCCATAAACCTAAATCGTTTATATCGGAATATATCGGACAGTAGTATACAAAGTACACCAAGAAGTTTAGTTCCTCGTTAACACATTCTTCGAAAATCTTTTATGCATTTTTATTTAACTTGTCTGATTGGTTTCGGAACTTTGTTGCCTTCTGTATATTGCCACATTATCATCTGTATAGTCCATTATACGACGTTGACATTGTCGTACGTACTGTCGTTGTTTATGATAAATCTTGAATGCACCCTTTATTGTTATAAATGCTATACCACCCTGCAAAGTTTCATATAATGTTATTAGTAATTATTCAAACGAATTTTTTCGTTAGAGATAAATGTATTTAATGCGTACAAGTAACGTTCTGTGAAAATTGGAGTGTATACTTTCAAAGAATATTTTGCCACATATACTAGCGATACTAGGTAATAGAAGTGCGCCGCAAAGAATACGCGTTGCTGATACTGGGTCACTCATAGGAGGTACTTCTTCAGATTGTGCTCTATCGTCGCTGGAATAACTAAAAAAATAAATGCTCATTAATTTAAAGTAAATAATCTAACATTGCTTAAGACTTAAAAATTTGTATACACATACCTACTTGGCAAAAAGTGCCTCAAAATAGGAACCTTGCATGCGTGTCGTCTGAAAAGGCTAAGCGCTTGATCTTCCCATCTAAGCATTTTACCCAAGACCAACACTATGGGTATGGTTGGTAAACCAACTAATAATACCATAGGTTCAGCTTGTTCCATCATAGCCAAACCATCTTTATGACCGACGACTTGCATTACAGTTACCGCTCCATATGTCACAGCTGTCCAGTATATAGATGCAGCAACTATGCTAGCTGCTATAAATGGACAGATTCGGAAAATTACTCCATCAATGGTATCTAATACTATTACTAACGGTCCTGAAATAATTAATTATAGCATATGTATATACTGTATATAAATTATAACAGCTAACTTTATAAGTATTTATAAATTTGAAAACAACTAACCCATATTTGGATATACAATGATGTACTCTGTGTTACACTGTGGACATGCTACATGTGCACCTGCACGTCCTTTTTGTTTTTCATCAACCCATCTCTGTATACATCCTTGATGAACCCATTTGGTTGTTCCACGACAATGACATGGTTTTACCCATGATGCAGTCGCATCATCTTCATCCGTTGCAAAACATACCCAGCAATATCTTTTGCTATGTTGAATAAAAATGATTTACTTAATGTATGCATGTATAAATGTATATTATTTAATCAAATTAATACATACTCATCGTCCGAGTTTACCGCTTGTGCACTGACTTCTTGTTGATTTGGAGAAGATACTCCATCTGTTACATCCCTTGTTTGTATATTGTCCATTGATTCAGGTACTGACTCCTCGTCAGATGGAGCTTGAGCATCAGATATTGCTTTAACAATAAATACCAATTGATACATTCATTAAATTTAAACTTACTTATCTTTGAATCTTTTTATTATTGTCTTAAACATTAAAGAAACTTTGTTGATTTATATACGAATACTATTAATAACCTTTACCATTAATCAATTCATTAGCTTGTTCTTCTTGTCTCGGGTGTGAAGGACATCCTATTATGGTTACATCAAAATTTGGAAGATGATTAGTATTAGACTCTGTAGTATCAGAATATCCTATGCTTATTATTCTTCCAGAGGGATCTATTCCATGCAACGAAAACACGTGTAATAAATCATCGTTGTCTGACATTCTGTCTACAAGATTTTCAATACTGTGTTACCATTTTACACCTGTTAAAATATATGTTAATTAAACATACATCATGATAATACCTTTTCTGTACACACAAAGAAACAGTGCAAAGTGAAATGTGTGACCTATTAGTGAATGTATTAGCAGCTTGTATGAAATTACACAACATTATCAACATGCACATTAGTTTTGATTCAATGTATTTTTAATTTAAAAACCAATCACCTATGTACGCGTTTCGTTATTTGTCAAAATATACATTGTTATTTGTACTGCAAAATGACGAATTTTACACGTAGATTGTAAAAAAATATGCCTAAATTACGTCGAACAACATTGATGTTATCAAGGCTCGATGTTAATGCATCGTAAGATCATTTTTGTTAACTACTGACACGTTGTTGCAAAGTTAATCGTCGACTGATTGTGTTATTATAAACTATATATACAATAACTTAACAAGATCGTTTATTGCAGTTTATTGCCGAAATATTTTCCGATCGAACATAGATTGCACAGTAGCGACATAGTGAAATATCGTCCTGTGTAATGATGATGTAAATATAATACTGAAATCGAAAGTAATAACTTATACCTGAAGTAACGTTTAGATGAAATTTAGAAACACTGTTATGCATTTACGACAAAGCGATAAAATCACTGATATCACTGACAGTACAATGTAAAACAAAATCTGCTTTCAAGAAATTGCTCAGCTTAGCAATTCTAAGAAAAGAATTGTATATTTCAAGTTTCACCTTGCAAATAGATTTATTTCTTTTTTTGCTGATATTGGTAACGAATAACGATTACAAGTTACGTGAGGTTGCTGTTCACAGTACAATATGTTAATGGTAAATTCGCCAATGAAATGTACCACCAAACTTCACGCCGATATTGAGCGCCTTTCTCAACAGTTCTTTCGAATCTTTCCGATTTTCCGAATAAATTAAACTACCATGATTTTAGGCGCCACAAATTAAAGTAAATACACGTTAGAATTGTTTTATCGACCTTGCAGTTTCCGACAGTTGATATTTATATCTGTTCTATTTTTTTGCAGGGTCCTTCGTGATTTATATCGAGTTTTTCTATCTCGTTTTTTCAGCGCCATCTTCTAACTCAGTAATTCTCAATCGTCATATATCTAAAGATCCCCTCGATAAAGATAAATTGTTGAACACGTACCTCCAATTTGAGAGACACTGTTCTAAGTAAATATATGGTAACGTACACAATCGAATCAATTACTTCGTAAACGTCATTATTGTAACTCGGTAAATGCTGCTAAACGTAATTGCACGTGTTTGAAATGCAAATCTAGTGATTTCAATTATTCGAGACACGAAATGTATTATAGTTTTCTTATAGTATTAGGTTGTCCCGAAAGTTTCTTTCGCGAGTTACACTCAATTATTTTATGTGGTCGTGTTTATATAAATAGATAATCTAATTTCATAGATATTCATGTTGTAACAGTAATGGAGCAAAATGAATCGTGCACAATTCAGTAATGTAACATAAAGCATAAAATATTGTGCATGTATTACTTATTAATAAAGCGAAAGAAACTTTTCGGACAACCTAATAGTTTACTGTATTCAAATTTTCTTAATCGTATTTGAAGTGAATTAAAAAATTTCAAATATCTGTTACTCGCGTAGATACTTATATATAATCTCAGTTTGAACAGTCGTTTTTATGTTATTTTACAGAACAAAGCTATCTTAACGCACAGTTTTACACATAATATTTAAAATTCGTATAAAAATGACAGTTTTTGTGGAAAATATACGAGAAATATACATTTTTTTCAATCGTTTTCATAGAAATTTATAGCACTAGTTTTTTATGGAAATCGGAACTAACATGCTTGAAGGTAGCTGCTGGTAGCTGCTGACACCTGCAAGTATTATAACGGACTATATACTCAATCTGTTATCTACTCATTTATTGAATTTGTAGTATTTTCATTTGATTTTTAACGAAAACATGGAGAAATGTAATTTTTGTAAAGTACTATGATTGAAATATGATAATTAAAATCAATAGGGAAATGGTTGAAATTACGAACGATACAGTGCTGTACAAAATATGTACAATAAACCATTACGAAATGATAGTATAGTATGGGATGACAGTGTATAAAAACATCCTAAATTTAAATATTTATGAATGCATTTAAAGTCAAATATAATTATTCTGAAATATAAATGAAAGGTGTCACAAGAGCAAGAAATTTCCATTGAGACTAGTGAATATGTGGGTGTCTCATAAAGTAATACCAGACTTTTCGTAACTTTAATATATTTATTCGTGTTTTTTCCATTTTTTCGTAATCTAAACATGTTTTCCATAATATTCAACCTGCGGAAAGTTTTAGAAGATACCATAGGTAAATGTGTTATTTTATATTTATTATCGGTACAATATTATCGTGTACATAATGCATAAACGAATTGCTGACATCAGCAATCTGGAAATAAAAACTTGTAGCATTATAAGCATGTTTAGATATAAAAAATTAATAATTTTGTTGGTGATTATATGTACTTCATTGAATTAAATAAATTTTGTACGGATTTTTTTTTTTAATCAAGTTATGTTAATTATCTTTTGTTTGTATTGCATTATACAAAAACTGTCCCAATAATTAATTCTGTACAATATTATTTTCAGTCGACTATATCGACGTGGATTATACTCTGTGGTTATCGTGGCTTTTAATGCCGCTTCTAGTAACATTTTTACTTCCACTTGTGATCGTTGTATTACTATACTTGACTGCATTAATATTATACGTGTATAAATTACATAGGTGAGTATTTATTAGGTAAAATACATACAAACCATAAATTAAGTAGTTCATAATTTATAGTACTTTGTTTTAATAGAGGTAGACTAAGAAATGCATATGGAACTGACTGGAGGAATGCAGCTCGTAATGTGGTAGCTGCAGTTTGGGATGCTCATGGTTGGATTTGGTATGGTATGTTATTGGATAGATGAATTTCAGTTTGAATTAGTTTTCACATTAGTTCTAACATTATTTCATGTTTTCCACAGGCTATGAAGTAGTTGGTCTGGAAAATATACCAGAAAATGTACCGGTGCTTTTTGTATATTATCATGGAGCCATTCCAATAGATCTTTATTACTTTATAGCTAAAGTGTTACTCCTAAATTCAAGATTAATTCATACAGTAGCTGACAGATTTCTTTTTAAATGTCCTGGATGGTCCATAATTTCTGATGTACTGAAAGTTGTTCCTGGTACACTTCAAACATGTTCTACTATTTTAAAAGAAGGGAACATGCTCGCTATTTCACCCGGCGGTGTATACGAAGCTCAATTTGGAGATTCTTATTACCAATTGATGTGGAAGAAAAGAGTAGGTTTCGCAAAGGTTGCGTTAGATGCTAAAGTGGTATGTATTAATGTTATATTTTCTGTAATAATTTGTTTTAAAGCTTGGACAATCTGAAACATTAATATTTTTGTAACAGTGCATAATACCTTTCTTTACAAAAAATGTTAGAGAAGCATTTAGAACGATAAGTTGGGGTAGAAGAATATGGTTGAGAATATATGCTGCAACAAGGTTTCCTTTTGTACCAATTTATGGCGGCTTTCCAGTCAAGTTAACAACGTACATTGGTAAACCAATTCCATACGATGGCAGTCTTACACCTGAAGAGTTACAATTAAAGGTAATAGAAACAAATTCACTAACGATAATAACGATAAATGTGTAATCGAGTTAACGCGTAAAAGATCGGTCAGTTTAGATCCGTTATTATCATTTTTAGGTTGCTGATGCACTTAACAATCTGATAGCACAACATCAAAGAATACCTGGAAGTATATCATTAGCTTTATTAGAAAGAATATACAACGTAGAAAGAAAACAATCGTAGATTCAATGGTCACATTGAGTATTATGATATTAAGGTAACATAATATGAATTAGAGAAACATTTAAAAATTTGATATACCGTTTCTTAACTTAAAAAATTTATATTTTTAATCCAGGTGCTGATTATTTTATATTAATTATTGATATTGATAATGTTTTAAGTGGAATTGGTGTAAGTTAAAGAACATTCAGAATAATGAAATTGTACTTATGTTTGAAGTATAAAATTCTTCCTTTTCCACTTAATCGTTAAGTAGATATTTCGCAAATTTCGATGATAGAAACTTTGATGATAGAAATTAATGATTTAACAGTGCAATACCAATTTGAATACATTTAAAATTATTATATATATATATATATAATAATATAAATAATTTATATATACAATTTATTTATATAATTTTTACATATTTTTAATTTATTCTACACGTATCTTAAGTTAATTTTCACTATCAGATATCTCGTTACTATAAGTATAACTCAACAAATTAAATAAGACTCGTGAGGTTGAGATTATATCCTTGTTTCTTCCACTCCTATAATCATTTTCACGTTTAGATAACACCCAATGACTAGATTACCAACAACTACTTCATATTTAAGCCACTCTTTCGAGAGTCTTATTAAACTTGTTAAGCGATACACTAAAAAAATATTGTTTGTTATGTGCTCGTCCAGTATATTTATGATCCATCAACAATTCCATATAATATTGAACATGTACTTATCTAAGTTATTTTATTGACTAATTTTATACACGAAAGTTATAATAAAGTTTATAAATCCTATACTTTTTTTCAAAACGTCATTTCTACATCTTGAAAGTTTAATTTATTAACGTTATTCGTTTTGTAAAAGGCTGTACGTCGAATTTGCCGCGAACGGAAGTGTTGACATCGATCGTTGAGCGTTAACAGAAGCTGTGAAACAGCAGCGAACCTGTTGGCGGCTTTTTCCAATTAAAATTTATTTTCTCGCTTTCGAAGTTGATGGTCATTTGGGAAAAAATAAGAATTTATTAGCTTTTGATACCAGAAAGTTCAGTATTTTGTGCGTCGTGTCCGGTATACATTTCATTGTTTTTTCTTTCATAATTCTATGGAAGACGACTAAAGACGCCAGTTTCACGAACGTGTTACATACTTTACTGGCCGGCAGCGTGGCCTTCAATCATTGTGCATGCGCATCATTCGTTTATAGCGCCTGCGCATAACCTTCTTAGGATTCGTGCGGAGAAAAGTGGAGGGGATTTATGGCATCCCTGATCTTTAGATACCTTGTTATATTAACCGAACATCATTCGACTGCCACCGTTTTTTTTCGGCCACAAAGACCACGTTTATGTGAATTCTGCTTACCGGTACGAATCGCCCGGTTTTTCGTAACAAGATTTGCTGGTCTCTTCGTCGAGGATCCAATTTCTGTGACAGAAAATACGTAGTTATGGGCGTGGATGTGGAAGTTCTTTCTCCTGGAGATGGTAATTATTCTGTGCACGATATTCCGCGATCTTTCACTTTTCTTCGCGACTTTCGTTTCTGTCTTTACGACTCGCGTTTACGTTTATCCTTTCCTTCTATTCTACCTCGAACGAATCTCCTTGATCGATTAAAATACAACGCGGGCACGTCGACGCGATTTATTTACAACCTAAAATTCTATGAAAAGCACGATCCGTTTTCGATCCCTTCCAAATAAGGCGATCACGTCTGTTGGTTAATACTATTGACGTACGCGTAACATTCAAGAAAATCGCTCCTTTTCATTTATTATGCAACGTTTTTCTTAATCATGTTTCGTATGTGCAGGCCAGACATATCCGAAAAGAGGACAGACTGTAGTTGTCCACTATACAGGTAAACGTGTTTAATAGCATTTTCAAATCGAGTTGGAAGTAAGTTATAAAGAACACCAGTCTTTGGCTTAATAATACGTTTAAGACTTTTTTTACACATTTGTGTACACCCTTGTTAATTAGAAAAGACTTGTATGTACAGTTCATCCAAGCAATTGTATTTTAACACTTAATATATCAAACTTATTTATAGGCCCTTTCAAAAACAGTTCATTTACATTTACAAATAGTAATCAGATAAGTTGGATCATTATAGAATCTTAAGTTATTTGCATTGATTGTCTGATAGGTACTCTCCAGAATGGAAAAAAATTCGATTCTAGCAGAGACCGTGGTGTGCCATTTAAATTCAAAATAGGTAAAGGAGAGGTTATTAAAGGGTGGGACCAAGGCGTTGCTCAAATGTGTGTTGGAGAGCGTGCTAGGTTAACTTGCTCACCAGATTTTGCCTATGGCTCCAGAGGACATCCTGGAGTATATCCTTTAATACAAAGTAGAAATTTACAATAAAAATTAGTTTCAGTAATTATGCAAATATATTCTATATTATCCTTGACAAAGGCACACTATTCCACCACATGCTGTTCTCATCTTTGATGTGGAGCTGTTGAAGGTGGAGCCTTGAAGAACTTTCCAGGGTATACCAAATTGACTACACACATCAGAATCACTGATAATTAAGCGCTTCAAATTGCATTATATTAAGTAGTCATTCCTTGAGTGGTATGTCTTGCATACTAACATTAATTCGATTGCTCATACGAATGAGGAAATTTAAGACATTAATTCTGTGTTTCACTATTGCACAATTATATAAACTATAAATTACAATTGTACACGAATGTTCAAGGACTGATTGATGTGGAATCTTCTACCTTTTTGCATACTTTTATATCCTGATAAGATTAATCTTTACACTAATCAATTTGATGTTGATGGATAGCATTCCTATTATGAGTAATTGAATTAAATAAATCTTAAAACATCTGATATATAATCCGACGCCTGTGTTCATTCAAATTACTTAGTACTTGGTAAACAATCACCTGGATATTTTGTACAAAATCTTTCAATAACGCAAAGAATAATAATTGTACTGATATTGTAATAGTACGGACCTTTACACGGAAAAAATTCAATAAAAAATTGTCTTGTCTCGAAGCATGTGTTTATTAATTAGTGATCGCTATCTATTTCCTATAACTGTAACAAAAAAAAAGAGGACACAATTTATATGAATACTTTAATTCTTTCACAATGAGAGCATTTTTTTTCATTTACACGTTATTCCCATGTTCTATAATTTTAATACATTTTTATACAATTCATACCAGTGGTGTGTACATCTCTTCAACAGAACATTAGTAATGTGTTATTTATTGGCTTATCAGTAGCCAGACTTTAACACAGAAGTATATCGATATTATCATAAGCGAGACAGCGGCACAAATTGCGCACAGTTAGTTTACACGTGTCGCGTATGACTGAATTATACAATAAACAATAATAATTCTTACATAAAGTAAATACATAATATATAACATATGTATATATTACAAATAAATATTATGACTTGTATTAGTCATCAAAATGCTATCTATATAAAAACATTGCTTTACACATTTTCAATGCAAAACTTATAAATAAATTAACGCAATTATAATTGACATCCGACTACTATAATGTACAACATATTAGTTCTTTCGCTGCGGTGTGTGCGTAATTAATTGTAAAAGGGCTCGCATTGTACGCAGGAAAACGACACTGTACAATATTGTGTTATATATATATATATATATATATATGTATATATTATCGATAACGACATTTTATCAGTTAAATAAGCAGATAAAACAGTGATTTGAATACGGTTTATCGCTGCATTTATACATTCTTCGTAATTGGAGCGTCACTTGTGGTGAACATATATGTGCACATTTAGCAGCGAAAGGATTAACAATGTTATAGAAACATTATTTTAATAAACAAATAACTCGGGAAAATGTATTTCATAAGCTGGCGGTGCTTGATTAGGTTTGGTATCCGTTGGCGGCCCGCCTGGTTGAGGTGTATTTCGTGGATCGACGGCTAGTGTATTAAATATTTCGGATAACTTGCTTTGGAGAACGTCATGCTGAAAAGTTATCCACAATATTATAAAACTTTCATAAACATTTTCCCATTTAGCTTTACCTGTACCTTTGGTTGCGTTTTCGACACCAAATCTTGGAATGGCGCGTTTCTAAAGAAGTGCGATAATTGTAATCGCTTTTCTCCTTCCATTACGTGATTATTATTATTTTCTGTTAGAATTCGTTTCATACTTTCGAAAGTTAACTCTTCTCCCAGCAATTTCTAGACAATGAAGAGATATAATGAATAAAAAGCTAGGATTAAGTTAAAAGTATAAGTAAAAAAATGTACCTTCTGAACACCGGGAGATGAGCCACCACTGTCCAATTCTGTAGCACCAGAGTTAATATCCGCTAATGAATTTCGTCCAGCACTATCAACCCATGAATGCCTGAAAATTAATACTATTAATTTAGCAACAAGTTTTACGTAATACTGTAAGCAGGAAAAGGATGCATTTCATCGTTATTGACATTACCGATGTTGTAGTGAAGTGCTACTATAGCCAGGTCCCTGTTGTAGCTTTCCACTGTCCAGACCAGCTCCTTTTAAACATTCGCTTAAAACAGTTTGATCAACTAACAGAACCGGTGCTATTCTAGAAGATAACCCGGGATCGTATTGTGAATGTAAATCAGGTAACAGATGCGGTGCTTCTTTCCGCCGTATTTCTACAATCTTAAATCGTGAAAATTGAAGAGGTTTTAATATGTTATTATAATGTATTAATATTTCGAATGTGTTTTCACTTACTTTGTTCGCGTAATCCATCAGCGAAGCGATATTGCAAACGTAAGATATTAGTACCAGCAAACTGATGACGGTAGCGTGCAAATTAAATTTGAGCGAAATGCTGATTTGACCACTCGTTAGAGCTAGATCTTGAAGGCTCAGCACTAATCTTAGGAGCTCCAATATGGTTTCTTCCGAAGCCAATTCTACGGCAAGTAACGCCAACGTTGTATATATAGATTCCACATTTTCCACCGTGTTACTTGCCAATTCCAACGATTCATAAAGCGCTAAATAAATTTCAGGGCCATGTTTGCGAATAAAGATAACATCTGGTCTGGATGCTTTTTCAATGGTAAGATTGAGTGGTGCTACGTTCGTTCTGTTTAACGAATGTAATACGATCTTAAAATATATCGAAAAATGTAAATAGTAGAGGATAACAAAAAATTGATCGATAATAACTTACATAGGTTTTGCAAGTTTTGTAATATTTTGATGTCTGTCGATTAGGGTATGGAAGATTTTTTGTACTAAAAGTCGCATTTCAGCATCTGCTGCGAGCGACATTCTTAATAATGGTTCCAAAAAACTTGGCGGGAATGTTGTATTTAAATGTATAGTTTGATATTTTGTGCCGACCTAAGAACAATAAAAAGCGCAGTGAATAATAAATGCATTAACCAATGTATACTTTACTTTTGATAACGATGTTACCTTTAGAAGGGATTTTAGAAGGATACTTTGGAGTAATACATCTCCTTTTCCAACAGAGACTATGCGATCTGGTTGGCTGTATGGGACTTTACTCATAATGAACATCATAATTTCTATCTTTTGATAATCTGGAAGATGGTTTGCAAATTCTCCAAGAGCGTTAATAAGTGCTTCTTGATACAACTGCTCGTCGCTACTGGATGGTTGGTTTCTTGTTACACTAACTCGGAGGTGAGATAGTAGCGAATTTATTATTTCCAAGACGGATGGACCTTGAAAAACGTGTTAGACTTAACGCGTGATAATAATTTTATCTTTAATGATAATAATAATGCATTAAAACTTACCAACGCTTTCACCAGCTGCAATTGAAATAATTTTGGATAAGGTATCTGCAATACTTGTCCGAATTTTTGCAGTCGATTTCGAGTGATCGTCGAGATGAGCCATTAATGCTTCCACAACTGTATAAGAATATTGCGACTAAAAAAAAGTGGTAATATCCTCATATATTCATTAATTATTATTCATAATTCATTATTTTTTCGCTAACCTGAATGGAAAACATAATTATCCTAAATGTATGTATAGCAAAATAATTAGGAACCCATAATTGATGATTGTCCAAGTGCCTGCAAATAATTTTTATGTCACACCGCTATCGATAAGTATTTTTATTGATGTAAGATAACCATTGTCAAACCTTAAAACTGGTCTAATAACACATCTAATGTGACCAAACGATGCTCGCCCAACAAGCTCTCGCATACAAGTTTCCGCGAATTGTGGTGGATCTGACCGCTCTTCGGTTGGGCTATCCGGTGTTGCATCTTCTTTATTCGAATATCTAATAAAACCGAATCGTATATATCAAAAAATTAAGCTACGTTGCACGCACATATATACGCGCATCACTTGCATGTTTTACCTAGAATTTTGCATGTTATATAACAATGATGGAACAATCTTATCCATATGAACAGGTTCCCAAATGTTTTCCACTAAATCATCGGAAAGTGTTTTTCTTACGACACCCTATAAAAAAATTAAATTATTGGTTTTGAAACAAAAATACCAATAATTACATATCGATATTGCTCTGATATTTAATTTAATATTTATGGATATAAAAGAACCATGCCTGTAATCCCTGAATTCCAGCAAGTCGTATTTGCTTGCGGATCGCAGGGTCATCGTTATTGGAGTGGCACATTGCAGAGTACTTTGATACAAAGAAATCGTAACGTGTGTGATAAGACGGCGTATCTTGCTCGATGTTGGCAAATCGGACAAACTGGAAGAAGCCAGCACTTTGTTCAACTGAATTCAAAGATGCCAAAGATATGATTATTTTTTATATCAATGGTAAATAACAATCGCATTTAATAAAAAGAATGTAACACTGTAAATTTTAAGTTCGAAAACGGAGCATCGATATCGTGTGTTGCTCGTTGAAACTTACAGACTGTGTTGCCAGTATTTGTAGTTGGGGATCCGTAGACTCCAATAATTTTTGTACCATTTTTAAAAAGCTTTCAACAAATAAATTCAAAGTTTGGGCATGGCACGCTAGTAAAAGCTGATCCATTGCCTCCATAGCAATAATCACAAATCCATTTCTTCTCCTGTTAATTTACATACTTGTTTTAAATTTTGTACTTGAATATAAAAAGATACCTAGGATATTTTGACAGTAAAAATGCGAATTTATCCGTAACATATAATTACTTGTATGACTAGCATGTAACATAAATAAACAACAATTTAAGATAACTACATGAGTGAGCACTTTTCATAATTATCAGATTAATTATACATAATTGTCTATCATTTAGATTGTTTATGCTTTACCTGTAAATATCTCTGGAAGCCCTTTGAAACAAATATTCTCCGATTCTGTCTAGCTTTTCAGGGCTGCTTAACGAATAAAAGGTCAACTTCTCCATGTTATTTTTGACCAAGCCATCCTAAATATATTAAAAAATATTACATTAATTCGTTTTGCAAAAGTTGCCAATGTTAATTGAAAAAAATCATATACCAACATCGTTACCTTTGATTTTCATGTACTCATTTCATTAATATTAGAACAAGAATACAAAAGAATACATTGAGAAAATATGTAGGAAACTGAAACTCAATTTGGGAGAGAATAAATGAGAATATTATTAACATTTTACTAATATTTAATTAAAAGATCAGAAAGGTAGCCCTTTGATACTTTTGAGTTTAGGAGGGGTAAGTATTGTGTGTATTTAAAAGTATTTTAATAAATATTCGTTATTATAATAAATGTGTAACTGTCATTACAAGACATAAAATACATATGTTGATCTGTCACTTCTGCTAGGATTAGATTGAAATTGATACAAGTTCAATTACATAATAAGCAATTCATTACCTTGGATTTATTTACTGAAAATAAATGAAAATCGTATGTTTATTAGAGGTGCGAAAAGTAGGAATCTCACCTGTGGGTTAACAGGAAAAATATTGTCAACGAGCCTTTTGTACCTTGGACGTAAAGCAGAACAGCACCAACAACAACCTAGTAAAAATAGAATGAAAAAATTACAAGAGAAAAATACGATTTTGTGGATTGTGTGAAACAATTGATGGACATTAATGGGATGTAAGCGATAAGAACATTTCACGGTGGCATTAGATGTTTCAAAACAAAGTTACAATATATTTACCGAACATTTTGATACGATTGAGTCACCACAGTACACACGAAGGGACTTGGATCGACTGATATTATCAATGGAGTGAAATTCTGAGCCACTAGAAAAATCACTTGTACGACTAGTAACGTGACATTCTTATTTTATCCATAGAGCATTTCGAAGTTATTTATAAACTTTCATAGCGATTACAGAGTACATAAATTATGCTATAAATAAGTGATACATTTATATGTGAATTTGGGTAAATTATTGGCGAGAGTAAAAGTTTTATATTCATATAAGGTACTGTGGGTAACGTTTCATTCCAATTGATAATTATCGATCGGGTTTGAATGCCAGTGGCGCCATCGTATAGAAATGGTGTGTACTATTTTTACTACAAACTTGTGTGTTTCTCCACGGGTGGCGCCACCACCGCAAAAAATCCGCTCACTGAGTTTTGAATTGTTTAAAATCATATTCGTGTCTTTTCGAGTCACACGGTTTAAAAAAGAAACAAAACTGAAGCTGCAAAGATTTATAATTTAAAGCATAAAATTCTGTGAAAAGTAGAAGCAAATCCAAAGATAGATAGACCAATTTCTCCATCAATCTAGCAAGTCAAAGGATTCCCAAACGAATCAATGAACTTTTAAAGAATACGAGTATAATGAGTTGTTTATATAAGCCATATGTCAAAAAGATTAACTGCGATGCCTGGTCTATCCTGCACCTTGCTTTTATCAAAAGAACAATAGCATTAAACAGGTTTGAGCTTACTTAATAAAACCTCCTTCGTCTCCTGGCACATTTGGATATGCAAGGCTACTCTAAGGATTATTCGCAGGTTACTGAAATGAAATTATGTAGGTTGCTAGACATTTGAAAATCGGTCACCGATTGCTAGCCTTCTGATGCTAAATTCAGAAAACGTCATCGCGATTTTCAGTTTGAACGGGATCAATCCGTGTTATGCGTATATACTACCCTTCTTTTGTAAGCTTTTAAACTAATATAATTTCTCTTGTGGTTTCGCGGTATTTTTGGTCAAATGAAAAGCCATCTAGGGGTGAACAGCCGAACTATTATTTGGAGTTTGGTCAGCGCCTCTATCGGGAAAACGCTCAAGTTTGTCCTCAATAGTTTCTTTCTTTACTGCCAGATGGCGCCATTTACATGGTAAAGTACCGACAACATGGTAATGTACCGGCTATGTCGATAAAAACAGCGTCATCTAGCAGTGAAAAAAGGAACTATTGAGGACAAACTTGAGCGTTTTCCCGAGAGAAGCGCTGACCAAACTCCGAAAGTTAGTTCGATCCTTTCACCGCTAGATGGCCCCGGGGTTAAATTTAAAAGACGCGCTAAATTTGAATGTATTATGCGAACATTAAGAGCAATTTCTTCTACATTGTTCAAAATAGGCTTTCGAATGAACTATATTTGATCATTTTTCATATATTGATATTAACTAAGCTTTCATAAGTCCATAACAATTTCTCCGCTTCGCGGAAAATATTGAATCATGACGCTCGCTCGCGAAGATAATCCCACGCAGGAATAGTCAGGCTTCTCTGACTCTGGATCACATTTAAACCCGAACATACAGACAGACGCCTACCAAGGACTTAATTTTATACTATGTAGAGGTATTCATAACGACAAGATATTCCGGATGTTGACACGAGGCTTCGGAAATCAATAGTAAAGGTCTGTTCGCATAGTTGAACGTAGCGCCTACGCGGTTATCGTTTTATTATTAATCACGCAAAAATAATTTAATAATATTTTCCGAAGCGTTTAGACGTTTCTGCTCCGAGAACCAAGAAAAATAAATGGTACTTGATTATAGCGATAGATAAATAATATATTAATGGATTAACTGCATAATCACTGCTGTAAACAAGTAACGAAGTTTACGTACTCGACCATTATAATTACGTCGATAAAATTAAACTACAGGGATGAAACTAATTCGTTATGTAATATCAAATTTAATATACGAATGAGGTTTTCAATAATCAATACTTGGAGTACTTGTTGAACTACAAGGAGGTACATAAACAAAGATAAAGCGGAGAGAACATTCTGATCACTATACCTCGTCACTTTTTAGTGACACCATTTAGCGCATAATATTCCCCGGTACTCAAGAAAAATAATTCTTGTAAAACTCGATAAGAAAATTTTACAGAATTACGGCATCTAACTTCCTCCTCGGCTCTAATTACTTTACAAATATATTAGAGATCCCAAAGAATAATTTCTTTTTCGGGAGATATAATACAATTCACTCGATAACTTAACGAACCTCGAAGAGTTGCGCTATTGGAATCAAACGATCACCACTCGGCACAGTAAGCAAACATCAACAAACACAAGAAATGAATGGAACACTTTGATGGAAAGAAGACTGATTAATACTCACAGCCAGGGTCAGTGCACTTGCTGAGGGACTCGAAGACGTCCGGCACTTCCGCCTCGAAGCAGCACCTGATCATAGCCATCTTCCCAGCCGACGACGTATCCCATGGGTGATCCTGAGCCCTCGAACTTCGAACCTTCAAGCCGTTTCAACCATCCAACCGTCTCTCATCCCTGGTTCGTCGGAATTAGGATTGCTTCTTACGTAAAAGCCTGGCGAACGAAGTCGAGCACGAGAGATCGAGCGGGTAATACCGAGGCGACGTCGACGCTCGGCGTCGCGACGCCCGTGCCCCACTAACCCGCATTTCGCGCACGAGGCCACCCTTGACAGTACTTTCCCCGACTACGTCACGAGTCGAGCGCGCGCCTGTGCGGATCACGGCAGTCGACGATTGAAAAGACGCTGAAGAGAGGGTGTACAACCCTGTGGCGCCTCTGCTAACCAGAATCCGCCCTCCCCAGGGTCGCGGTACGCGTAAATCAATGCCACGGTACGCTCAGCGCTTAGGCCGACCACTGGATGACCCAAGAAGCCTCTTCAGAAAATGTAATAAAGCCTTTGGTAAAAATGTGACACAAGTCGTATTAGAAAATAGCTTTAAGAGGCGACAAGTATTATAAAATGTAAGCGCGAAAATAACATTTATAAGAAAATTAGAAGGTAAGAAAATAATGTAACAGGAAACGTGCTAATAACTTTGTAAAAAGTTCACAATAAAAACAAATACAAACAAAAAAGCCTCTTTACGTCAACTTCAGAATCTCAAGGTACTTGCTTAATAGAGGATTTTAACGAAACTTCACTCGATGATTCTTTGATTAAATACGAATCGTACGAGCCTGTCTCGATTTACACGAACCATCCCAATTTTATGACAAACGATATACAATTTTTTGTAATTTGGACACGGGCCATTATGAAATTATAAATTGTAGAAATTATAGACCATACGAAAAAAAAAAAAAATAATTATCGACCGCGTCGTTACTGAGATGTAATTCATTGAAATCTAAAACTGAACGAAGTTCCTTTAACACGTTGATCGCCACGTCACCCATATATGGGTGACAGTGCTTTTCACTGAAAAACTACGAAAATTAATTCTGAAAGTTAAGTGTCACAGAAAATGAATTTAAACGAAATACTTTGAACTTTGATGAAGTTACACAACTAAATACCACAATAGATGTTTCATTACGCAGTTTCCAATAGTCCGTAAACAAAATTTAATCACAGTAGACATTTTCAAGAGTATTAGTCTGGCAGTGAACGTGTTAATAAGTTAGAAATTCCTTTCTAAAAGTGAACATTTATTTCACAAGGAGTGAAACGACTGTGCTAACTGAGATTTCGATCGAGTTTGGGGTTGAGTAATATCGTAGTGAATTTTCAAGGTCAATTTCATCCCTAATGCTTAAACAATCTCAGAATCTGGTGAACGATGACTCCCTTGTTCCTACTTCCATCTAGATTGACAACTTTGTAGCAATAACGTCGAGAGCATAGACGTCGCGTGAGTCAATGATATACAGTAGAGGTACCATAATGGGGACCGCAAACGAGTGGGCCTATCTGGCTGACCCACACGGTCTGCCATACCAAAGACGGCGAGGACAGTGGAGCAGTTCGATGACGTCATCGTCCACTGACGATGGCAATTAATCTCATTTCGTTGCTGTACTTTCGGATCGAATAGTACACAAATCCAATCAAATATTTTTGATAGTTCGTATACGTTTTCCTCGTCAAATTGAAGTTACATACCACAAGCCATTCTCTACGTGATTGTTTGTTTACCCAATTTTTCAATAGTTTGAGCATTTCGTTGTCAACGTCAATTGGTTGATCGACAATGGTAACATTCGTCGTCATTTATATCAGTAAATTAGTGTCTTTTCAATCACCATTACTTAGGAAACCGGTAAGATTTTTGTAGCGATAAGCTGTGATAGTTAAGACCTGATAAGAACTATCTTCAGAATCTCAATCATATAGTGTGTATTACGAGAGAAACTAACATCGTATAATTAGCGACAACAAGATGTTATCTTATATGTTTACATATATTAATCGTTTGTTCTAGTATTCATCTTATCAACACCACCTGTGGAATCTTATCTTTTCTACGGTATGTTCAATTGAGATTTGGATGAGTTCGAGATTGTATCGAGTGGATACTATATTCGGTCTTCTATTTGAGAAATTTCTTTGCATACAAAGATACACTGATTTATTTCTTCTTCAAATGGTTCTTTACAAATTGAACTTAGTATTGCATTGCTTCGTGGACGAAATCTATGTTGGCGTAAACATCAGTGAAAACGTCTGGCTCGCCACGTGCGCAAGGATAACCACGGGATACTACACCGACGACTTGATTGTTGAAAACAAGTGGACTGCCACTGTCACCCTAGAAAAAAGAAAATTAGAAGTGTTAGTCAAGTTACGATTAAACTTGATGCAAACCGTTGCGAAAGCGATCCAGTCACCAACACTTACTGGACATAAACCTATGCCAGGTCCATCGTAGGTACATATCATGCTGCTGTCAACATCAAGGTTGCTGTACTGTTGGCACTGATCCAAGCTGAGCATCCTGAGGTACTCGTATTGCTGAGTGTTGGAAAGTTGGGCATCCGGAGGAGAGCTCCTATCACCCCATGCAGACACGACGGCATAGTCATCTGCGACTGGTTCGCCACCAGGCAGCGAGATGGGCATTTGGAACGCGTTGAAATTGATGGGATCTATTAGCTGCGAAAGCACACTTACGTTAGAATATAGTCTTAACAGTGTAAAATCATCGCTCGAAGTGATTTCACTATAGAGATAAAATTATAAAGAAAGATTCATTATAGAAGGAAAGTTAGGATATTACTTATGGGATGACCTATATGGATGATATGACTGACCAGAGCTTGGTCCACTTCGAGTACAAGCTTTGAATACAAAGCTTCGAGTACAAAGCTTTGAATACAAAGCTTCGAGTACAAAGCTTTGAATACAAAGCTTGAAATACAAAGCTTGGAGTACAAAGCTTGGAATACAAAGCTTGGACTACAAAGCTTGGACTACAAAGCTTTGAATACAAAGCTTGGACTACAAAGCTTTGAATACAAAGCTTGGACTACAAAGCTTTGAATACAAAGCTTAGAGTGGAAAGCTTTGAGTTCAA
>NW_026534347.1:5587253-5646928 GCF_026225885.1 Hylaeus anthracinus
AACTTTGAGTACAAAGCTTGGAATACAAAGCTTTGAATACAAAGCTTCGAGCATAAATCTTAATGTATAAAGCTCGATGCACAAATGTGTGGACGATAATATATTTTTACAGAACTTCAAGGCTCCTAAAACAACTGTCGATTTCTACTTACCTTTATCACACCGATATCGTTGTTAATTCTCGTAACCCCATCGTATAGAGGGTGAGGAAACATCTCAGCCACCCTATGGTACTCTCCACCCTGGTCAAGGTATATGGTACCAGTTACAACGTAGACTTGGTCTGGATAGTTAGTGAGGGTTCTCACACAGTGCGCAGCTGTGAGTATATGGTAGTTGTCGATGATGGCACCGCCGCAAATGTGAGAATTCTCTACTCTGAGGGATACGGTGTAGGGAAATTGACCAGGCAGCGCATTCTGGCCGTTAACTAGCCTCGCAGCGCCATCGACACTCGCTAAAATGAAAAAAACTCAACATCATAAGCAGAATATCGATGTACAGCGTTCAATTGTATCGTTTTCAATTGCTTTTTAGATGACGGATCGTCTCGAGTGCAATTATTAATATATTAGCCACCTAGTATTTGGAAGTAATAGATATTTTCTGCACTTACCGCAAGCTATGGCCGCAAATGAGAGCAGAGTAACAAGTTTCCGAGACATAATTGATTTTGTTACTACGATTAATGATATCATAGGCAAGGTTTATATACTACTGTCATATTTGTTCTAAACTTTGTGTACCAGGTGAAATTTCTGATAACGAGACAAATCTCTACATGTGTAGTTTCCAAGTATGATAACTTTCGAGGATTTGGAAGAGTTCTCAAACATACGGTTGTTATTGAAGTGCTATGTGTGGTTTC
This sequence comes from Hylaeus anthracinus, assembly GCF_026225885.1. NCBI lineage: Eukaryota > Metazoa > Arthropoda > Insecta > Hymenoptera > Colletidae > Hylaeus > Hylaeus anthracinus. The sequence continues at coordinate 5,588,122 of NW_026534347.1, forward strand.
TTTCCAATGTGTACTTTGTTTTGAATTTGTATGAATAGATTTAGTTATGTAATCAGTGGCACTGCTTATGTTTGAGACGGAGAAAAACGTCCTGATGCTCTAGCAAACACTAGCGGATTGCGAATAAGATAAATTGATAATTATGTTATCTTGGCACGTGTTCTTGAAGAGAAAGGCGTAATGGGGATTTGGAGTACTCGACCTCGACGAAGGGAAGAAGCAGAGAGTTCTTAGAACGTTAAGTCGATAGTAAATCTTTCGATAGAAGAATAGATCGATAAAGAATCGATAGAGATTGATAAAGAATTATTTAATTGGTCCTTGAACAGAGACAAAATGATTGCCTATCGAATGTTTTCGTTTATATTTAGAGGTATACACTGATCAAATTAAATCGTCATGTGTTACACATTTGTGGGTTTTAATAAAATAGTATCTATGTATATAAGATGTCCAAAAATGTCGGAAGCACCATCGATGGAAAATTAAGTGGCATAACGAAGGCAAGAGTTACGTCAATGTAGCACGATTGTTAAGGAGAAGTAATCTACCATTTACCACATATTAAAAACTTAAAAATAACTGGAGTCCATTCTGGTCAGCCCAACAAAATTAGCGAAGAGGGAAGAGTGAAGTTGAAAGGATCCAAGAATTTCTGCTTCAAAGCTTGCACTAATGGGTGACAGTCTCAGAGAAACAAGTTCATCCTGAATTTTGTCGGAGAATCCTTAGCAAAAATAATCTTCGTGATCGTAGTCCCCGAAAGAAATTATTTATCAGTAAAGTCGATAAGCAGAAAGGATTGAAATTCGCTTAAAATAATATTACGAAGCACTAAAACATATGTTATACTAACATATGCTATACTATTTCTTTAAAGATCATCTTGAAGATTAGATCTCTAGTAAACATTAAATTGTTGTAAATTGAAGCTGGTATTTATCTACATCATCTTACGAGTTTTCAAACTAACAAGGTTGAACAATTTTCACCCAAGATAGATATAAAAAGCAAGATTGAAACGAAAAGTTTTTCACTCAAACTACAGCAAAATATTACTACTTAAACAATATATCACGAAGCAATCATTGGTGGATGTTTTAACAGAAGAAATTGTCGTTGCTGTTTATTTAATGTTTTATTTCAACAAGTTACATTGATATTCGAACGGATGATGGTAATGCTTGGATGCATAAGATCAAGAAATGTTCAAATAACAGGTCAAAGTTAGACGTTGTAGTATTGTCTAATGAAACCAAGATTGTCGGCAACACTGGTGAAGACGTCGGGGAATCCTTCAGCGCAGAGACGACCACGAGACAACACGCCAACGAGTTTGTTATTGTAGACGAGGGGATCGCCATCATCACCCTGGAAAGATTAAAATAATAATTATTTCTCCAAACAATTAACATTTTTCATATAAACAATACACCAAGTTTCTCGATACTTACGTAGCACACTCCCTGTTCGGCACTGTTCAAAGTACAGATCTCGTTGGTTACGCCATCGAACACGTTGTTGCACTGCAGAGAGTCGATGATCTTAACATAAAGGTATCGTTGCTTGTTGGAAGATGTGAAATCATAATTTGCACTGCTGCCCCATCCGCTAACAACAGCGTAGACATCTGATGGTGGCCTGCTAGTGGCAATGGCGATTGGTTCTTCGTACGTGTTGAAACTGATGTTGTCAGCAAGCTAGAAGAGGATACATATTTGTTTAAATGTAGCATTACTTGCGGTTAACAGTTATCTATTAGGCTCGGTTACTTCAAGTGTCTAAAAGTCAGTCGAGGAGCTTTATAGTCAAAGTTCATTTTATGGAAAGTTTGAGTACTTAGGCGCGATGTACAAAGCTTGATATACAAAGATTCTTACCTTCAATATAGCGATATCTTGAGAAGTATCGTTGGTTCCATTTACCCAGTACATACCATCCACGCTATGGGTATTTCCACCCAAATTCAGGTAAGCGGTGCCACTCACAACACTCAGTTCACTCATGTGTTGAACGTTTACTATGCAGCTGTACGAGGTGATGATGTGGTTGCTGTTGAGTATGGCACCTCCACATTGGTGAACGTGGTTTATTCTGATGGATACCACGTAGGGGAATTGGCCAAGCTCGGCATATCCACCACCCACTATTTTTTCTGCGTTAGCAGGGCTTCCCAACTTTTCGGGTTTGTCAGCGTTGACTGCGTGAAACAAAAATTGATCATAGAGAACTATTGATATATGTATAACATTATAAAGTGATCGAATATGTCCATATTCAACATTATTTTCCTCTATAACGCTAAATAAGAGAGACTAAATATGTAACTATGGGAATTCTCGGAATTGTACTCCCGTCGACGAACTAGAACCTGTTTCTCAAAATAAGTCACTTACTTTCGAGCTTACTTATTTTTAATTTGAGACAGGTTTCTGGACTGACGAACATTTCTGTAGCAAATAATAGAGTGCTATAGATATTGTCTTAATGCAAACTCGAAAAGACAGTATCAATTTTAACGTGAATCTAATATTTTGCAATGTTTGATGTTCGTAGTACTTACTATAGCCAACGGCCACAAGAACAAGAAGGCTGACGAGAATGCGATTCATGGTGGAAATGGTGCTTTGACTTCGGTCTCACGGTTAATGATGCCAACGGTGGAAGACGTTGTCTTTATATACTATTTCAATGTTTGTTTAAACGCCGGTAATCTATGGTTCACGTGCAGAATAGAAAGCGAATATTTGAAAGCTTGCAAAATTGGAGCAGGAATTGTGCGAAATCTGTGCTATGTTCTCAGTAAATATGCGAATCCATAAATTTTGGCGGTCTACTGATAACGCCGCGTGATTTGATGGAATTAAGTTTATATAGTGTGGCACATTTTACGTTCCTATTTTCGCAACGAGCGGAATTGGTTAAATAAATGGGTTTACTTGTCAGGGAGATTAAGCACCCTCGAGTCTATTCGATTCGCGAGGTAAAAACGCGATTTCAGTAAATATAGTGATACTTTTAATTAAGTTTTATTATCTGTCACGAAATAAACTCAACACTTACGCATTAAACGTTTCACGAGTAATAGAAACAAATGCCTTCTGCAGGCAACCTAATCACTGAAAGGCAAAGTAGTATCAAAAAGTTGCAAGGTACCTCTCGAACCCTTGATGCCATCGAGCGTGTTACCAGCGCAGGCAACAGCCATGGATGCCGTAAAAATCACCATCAACGTCCTCATGTTTCCTAAACACACGAAAACCGTTAAATTAATCGCTCGATTGGTCGTTCAGGGTATCGCGTTAATCCTGACTGCAATATTCCGTTGAATCTTCGAGTTGCGATTTTACTGGTGGATGTCAAAGAGTAAAATGGCTTTTAACGACCTCTAACTACTGTGGTTTCGAGTAACCAAATTGTGGGGATCGGTACAGCGTGCGAATGGCTCGGATGTTTGTTAATTACCCAACATTGTAACACCAACTGCTGGCGAAACTGAACATAGTTCTGTTATAGCCGCGTAATTGGATCAGCGAGATGATATTTGTATGCAAATGGGGATCTGTCTTGTTTATCGCGTCTTGGTTTGTTGTTCAAGCGTTAGAATTTTTTTTTTAGAGGAGTATAGAGCGAGGATTAGCGGGTTCCATGTTGAATTTCACAGTTGTGGGCGTATAGTGTTATAATAGTGATGCGATTTATAATTGTGAAGATAAAGTATTAATTTTGAAAAGTAGAAAGTAAGGAGACTTTCATTTAGTAATTAAATTTCATCTTCCTTGAATAAATTATGATGTACATCATAATAAAATATATTCTACTGTAACAGAGTTCTTTTCAAAATTACTCTCAATTACAATTCATACTTAACAGTCGACAACCATCTCAAAGCCCCGACTACAAAATAAAAGAGAATATTTAAAAAATGTCTAAGATTGAAGGAATAGCGAATAGCGTGAAATTGTTACGCTTTAATATTTTATATTAACCATAATTTACAATAGAGACAGTGCATATACCTTTTTATTGAGTCGTCTTCGATGAAGATGTACCACAGGTAGTCGTTAAACTATGCGAGTCGATCAAGGCTCGCCAGCTTTTAAAGGCAATAACGAAACTGTTAAACACGTGAAATACGACAATAACAATACAATTAGTATAAGCAAAAGGAATATTGTTATACTTTCTTTTGTCACGCGCACTGTTTGTGCATTGTCTTTCGTGCATTAATTAGATACAATGGCGCATGCGTCTACAATTTCAATAGCTTTGGAATATGTCGAGATGGGAGGCCATCGAATATTATAGAGCAAACAATCATCGTGCATTATTAATTTCTAAGAAGTGATTATCTCAATACGGAGTGTCAGTATGATTCGCGTCTTGAGATCTCTTTTGACAATCTTCTAAGCTGTGAGATATGTCAGAGGAGAGGGGGAGATCATTTCAATATTCCAGAGGAAACAATAATTTTGCATTCTTCTTTTTTAAGGAGTTAATTTAAGGAATTATTATCTGAATATGAATTGTCAACATTGATTCATGCCTTAAAATCGCTTGTATATTTCAGTCTGTTTTGTATAATATATATGGTACAAAAAATAATGAATCTCTGTTACATTTAACTAATACATTCTTTGAGTTACGTGTTCATTTCTGCGTGAATGAAGTTAAGATTATCATAGACGCTGGTGAAGAGATCTGGGTATCCTTTTGCGCAGAGAACAGCACGAGACACGATGCCAACAACTTGCCCGTTGAAGACCAATGGGCCGCCGCTGTCGCCCTGGGGACAAAACAAATAAAAGAACATGAATCAATTGGTTGAATCAATCGCAAACGGTATTGTTTCATGCATAGACATATGAAAATATAGACCGAGCCTTTTTACGAGCCTTTTATAAATCGACGTTAGACGGGTGCCTTTCAAACCCCGAATATCACCTCCCCTTACCTATAGTAGCAGTTTATGCTCGGTCTATATTTTTAACCGACTTCGAAAAGGAGGAGGTTACTCAATTCGACATGTATATATTCTTTCATAATGCTTACGCTGCACACTCCTTGGTCGACGGTGTTCAGAGTGCAGATCTCCGTGGTGATGTCGCTGTAACTTTCCCTGCACTTGTTACTATCGATTATCTTCACCTCCAGGAATTGCTGTATGTCTGGAGCCTGGGACGGAGGTGCTGTGATACCACCCCATCCGCTCACAACACCGAGGTAGTTTGTTGGGGGTCTGCTGCTAGCGAGTGCAATTGGCTGCTGGTAAGCATTGAAATTGATACTACCAAAAATCTGGAAAAAATATATTCACATCGATGTTTAATACAAACGTGGTGTGAGTCGACACTAAAATTACAGAGGTCACAAATAATTATTACATAGACAGTCGCACAAGTATTTGTATTCGTCTACACTTTTGTACAGGTCTGTGTATTCAATGATGCAAGTGAATGCTTCGTTATAATTATATACGTGTGTAAAGTTTCTTCATGCACGTACAGTCAGTCCCATAAGTATTCGTACATTTTATGTTTATCGAAGAAATTTGTCTAATTTAAACGAACGTTCCATGTTTCCAAATAAATTTGTAATTGTAAATACATAAATGCGGGAAGTTCGTTCATGTACATATTTATAATGGAAAATTGATTTGAAAACATGAAAGCTGTCATTTAAATTAGATAAATTTCATGGAGATCATGGAGAAGGACTTTATGGAGATCGAGTTCGATCCGATTCGTTAAACGTGGAAAGATCCTTACCTTGATCACGCCGACGTCCATAGACCACGGATAGTCCTTTATGTAATACATAGCAGCCACTTTATGGCTCTCGCCACCCTCCTTGCGGTAGATGGTACCACTTACGACGGTCATGTCGTTTATGTTAGGAGCGCCAGCTGTTACACAATGGGCAGCGGTGAGGATGTGATTATTGTTAAGTATGGAACCCCCGCAAATGTGCTGGTTCCACACTCTGAGGGACACCGTGTAGGGAAATTGGCCAAGTTGGGCGTTGTAACCGCCCACTATCCTCTCCATGTCCTCGGGGGCTGCTGAATTCTCGACGTTCTCCGTGTCTGCTAACTTCCTGTCAAACCTGGGGTACAACAACTTCCTGACATCCTCGGGGGTTGATAACTTCTTGCTCTCATTAGTGACTTTCGAAACGTCGGCGTAGATGGCAACTACTCGGTCCTGAGGGAACTCGGCGCTCGCTATATCGGAAGAAGAGTGAATTTTAGAACGAGCATCGATACGCAACTTTTCACTATTTATGGAATCGAATGAGTACAAGTTTATTCATGCTTATTTTACTGGACGAGTTGAGCCAAAAGGAACGAAATTCGTTTGATCTGAAGTTAACACGTTTACTGCCAGACTGATTCACATGGAAATGTCTACAGGGCTTACATTTTGCTTCAGGTCATTTAGAAACTATAGAATTTAACATTTGTCGTACTATTTATTTTTATATTTTATTAATGGGAAATTAATATATTATATTAATATATTACCACGCTGCATCGATAAGTATTTTTATTTGTGGTACTTACCAAATGCGAGGACCGCGAATATAAAAATACACACGAAATTAGAAGACATGATTGACATTGTCTTTTTGTGCGCGCACTGACATCGAAATCGACGATACGGCTTTATATGGAATTCTATTATCTTGCACTTCCAGATAGGAAAATCAGTAACAAAAGAAATCTTTAACTCTAAATTAATTTTCAAACAATGACCGAATGATAAGAGTGTTGTGTATGATTTAAGTAGTATTACTAGAGAATAAATGTTAATTAAATTAAAAAAAAATCATATACCTATCGTATGATCACAATCAAGTATTACTTTGATCCATTGAAAACAAAGCTGATACAGCTTTTGTTTCGATCGGTATCTTATCGATAGCAATGTCAAGAAATTATATATTTCCACGGGGAATTAGTGCTTTGCGATGATAATTATTTATTAGACTTACCAGAACCCATAACTGCAAGTAAAGAAAGGATGAAGACTAAGCGACACATGATTTAAATTTAAATAGCGATATGATTCTGATTGTAGTTGCGATTAATGATACCCTCAGTAACAAATGCAGACTTTATATATTATTCTGGAGTTTGTTTAGGCTCCAGCTGACAGTATTGACAGTTGCGATAAGCATTGCAAATTGTATAATATTTTCAATAAATCGGGACACACGTAGGTGCAACAAGTGTAAACAAGTTCGTCGAAACGATGTTTATCTTTTAATGAACGGTTTGGATTCAGTGGCTCGTGTAATGAACGAATGACGTGCTTTGGAGGAATAATTTAAGACGATTTTTGACTTTATGTACATTACGAATATTTCAGAGAAATAAACCTCGCGTGCTTAAAAATATTAGCCAGCAAAGGAACCATTGTTCATTTCATTTTAAAGGGCTCGAATAAATCTCAATTCCCAGAATATCCATTTCAATTAAGCGCGATAAGGTTTATCTCAGACTAATTCCTACATAAATACAATTTAATTAACGTCCGATATGGTTGACGTGAAACGATTAGGAATAGTATTTGCTATTAGCTGAACGTGCTTAAAAAATATGTAATCATTGTTTTTTTGGATCCCGAAGTTCCAACTATTGCGAGTGAAAGGTGATTCACGAGATTGCGAAACTCGATGAGACAGGTACTTTTACCATAATCCCAAATGTGGTGTGATGCGTTGCGATCTGATTACAGATTCTGTGACGTCTTTTCGAACATCTGAGTTGTATATCGGAACATCGCTAACGTCAACATTAACATAATATGTTTGTGTACCTGACGTGCGAACGATTCGATTAACCACTTGACGATTCCGACGCACATTCGTTTCATGGGTCATTGAATGCAATGCGTATCGCTGATATCAGCAATCGACATCGTGATAATGGGATACATAAAAACAATAACGAATTGAGCTACGCTACATTTCACACAGCTTCTTGTTGGTTCAATTTTTTTTTTTAGCGATGCATGATTTTCTTCTAAAATTATCCCTTTCGGTGCCAGAGGCACATATGCTTCCTCACATCTATCAATACATACAAAAGTCATATACGTCATTAGGTTGTCTGAAAAGTCCACGTCGATTTTCGGTAGGTGGTCCTTTATGCGTCCCTTAAAAGGTGGGAAGGTTGTGGAACAAGATGGTAATATATGTATATCAAATATATGTATATCAAAATATATGTATATATATTATATGTATATTATATGTATATTATATGTATATATATTATATGTATATTATATGTATATTATATGTATATATATTATATGTATATTATATGTATATATATTATATGTATATAATAATATATGTATATCAAAATTACATAATTATATGTATATCAAACTTTAAACGCGCCTTTGAGTTTTTCTTAAAAATTGGGCAGAAATCACGATATCGTAATTTTGCTATTATCCGACGACTGTATGACGTGAGCCCCTCATTTGGGAATTTATTCAAAATGTCTACTTGTGAAATATGCATAGCGTATTTTATCATTGACGAAGACGGGGATGTTTCACTAAACTGTTGCAAGGGTATGACTTAGATGGCGCATAGCGATCGTCTCGAAATGAAAACGGTAACTTCGGTGCAGCCTTTCTCCGAATCCTCGATCGGTTCCACGGAAGATGCACCGCCCAAACACCTGTGCCTAACGTCCGTTTCCTAGGGAAAATCCATTACGCGGAAGCAATTAGTAATATATCACTATCCCCGTCGAGGAATAGCGTTACGTTTCAATATATCGTGCACGCTCGGTTCATTAAATATCAATAGCCCCACGGTAATTAATCACGCATCGATTCTCACAGATAATCGATTGGCAATATCGTTAGAGGCATAGAACGAGGGAGAAAGGTGTCGGCCGTGAGCATGATTCGGAGATGCTCGTGTAAAGTCATCGGTGAACGTGTCTCTGGTTCGCACGTGATCTTTATAGCCGCACGGCGCTGACGTAATTGCATATTTACATTGCGTTTGACGTCTGATTGAAATTTATTGAATCGTATCGGACCGTTGCCGTTTTTTTATCAGCCCGCAGCGTTATTGGCGAACGATTTTTACCTTGTAAATAAGCCGCCACGAATACCAAGGTGTTTTCTCGATTCGATCGAAGGGTGGGTAGCCTTTGGGGTTCCTCTAATTTGTCTCGTGGTTGCGTTAATTGTCTGACGATGGTTCAGAATTTTTATAGCTAGAAAATCTGAAAGGTTCCGAATGGTGTAGCGAATGATCGAGATCGACAGATTTATCCATTCAACCCGAACTCCATGTAACGCTTTACGTAACTGGACACTACGGAAAGAGAGAGTTATCGATAAGCTATGCTAAGCGATCCCGCAAAACCTGTCTGATTGTGAGTCATTCCACGCGACTACGCAACGCACTTTTCGATAATTGCACGGACAAAGTGTGGAGCATTCTTCAAATGATGAAAAGGATTACACGGGACACCCTGTATACGCCTCCTTCCTCATTTACATCCTAGATCGTCCGCCTCAACGAGCAATGTAACAAAATATCCCCTATAAACTCGCAAAGTTCTAATTAAAAAATGTAACTTTCAGCCCACAGAAGTACCCTATCGAGCGTGAGTCAGACCTCTCCGTTTCATTCGCGTTCGATCCCTCGATATAGATTTCCATCGCGTTCCTTTCCAACGTGCCGTTTCACTTGAACTTTAATCGTGCACGTTCAATTCCACCCACACGTGGCACGGCTCATTAAACGTTGCAACATTTTCGCGCATCGCCTTGGCGCGCGGTTAACTCCGAGTAATAGATATCCAGCGGGTCTTCGCCGATTGCTAGCGAGATCGAAACAACCGGCGGTAAATGACCCGTGCCACCGATGTTCGCGCAGGGCGGAGTCGTGCCATTTGTATAGATCCGCGGCGAGAAAACGTTGCTCGACGATCATCCCCGGTGTCCGTGACAACTCCACGGAAATTGGACGAGATAATTATAACGCTGATAACTGAAACGTAAGCTCTGTGATCCCGAACCGCGGGGTACCGCGGTGAACGTATTACACCGGGTAGAACTCATTATTTACCGGGGCTGCAACGGAGCCGAGGTGTTCCCTCGCGGAACGGTACGTATGTGTAACAGGTTAGCGTGGCCCGAGCACGATATAAGGCAATTAAACCCGTGGAATGTGCACACGCCACAAGGTCTGTCAATGTGCGCGTTGTGGTTGCTGGAACACCGAACATTATTATTGATGCGGACAAGAAGTAGCCAATAGACGGGACTACTGAGCTGGGGATCCCTTGGCCGCTTACCCCTCGTGACACAAGGTTGCTGAGAGCCAGAGAAGATAGTATTAACCCTTTGCACTCGAGGCCTTTTTTTCTGGTATCTACCAGCAACTCGAGATGCTTTCATAGCACTCTGTTGCTACGAATGCTAAGATTATACTGACTTCGAAAATGAGATCTCTAATTTCAGATTTGAGAATCCGGTCATCTTTTCCTCAACGACAATCATTTTATTGGCACTTGGAGTTCCAAAGAAATTAAACCTGAAGAAAACCTAGTGGACTGAGTCACCTCTCGAGTGCAAAGGGTTAATATTGTCTGGGGCACGATACAACTCATTCATGTCTGACCATTTCTCGCCAATTCTACTTGCGGAGTTCGTTAACCCTTTGCACTCGAGGCCTTTTTTTCTGGTATCTACCAGCAACTCGAGATGCTTTCTTAGCACTCTGTTGCTACGAATGCTAAGATTATACTGACTTCGAAAATGAGATCTCTAATTTCAGATTTGAGAATCAGGTCACCTTTTCCTCAACGACAATCATTTTATTGGCACTTGGAGTTCCAAAGAAATTAAACCTAAAGAAAACCTAGTGGTGACTGAGAGTCATCTCTCGATTGCAAAGGGTTAAATAGGACGATTCAGTGCTCGATCAGAACAAAGACAACTTCAGAGGATTTTTGTTGGAAGTATTCCAACTTTTGATGTGTAGTTTTACGTTGCAAAGGATGACAATAGATACGACTATTATGCGAGGGATGACCAGTTACCCTCATTGACCATGTACTTCATGGAACAAGGTTGCCAAGTCACAGAAAAGATAATTTAAGATAGAATTTAATAAGATAGTACTAAGACAGTATTAAATAGGATGATTCACAGCTCGATAAGAACAAAGCCTGCTAAGGTCGTCTCAAGTACCTAAGAAATTCCAGCTTTCGATGTAATTTCAATAAAAATCGAAGCCCTCTTGTCAATATTCTGAAAAAATGCTACACGAACCACTGCTTACATAGAAAGCAAAACAGAGATGAACAGGAGAGAGTTAAGTAGCAGATGCGGGACGAAACACTAATCGCTGGACCGTGGATTTGATGCATTTACGGTTTACATTAATTCGCTAAGTCGTTACGAGTCCAATAGAGACGCGATGTTCAGCGGTACAACCGCGAATTACGCGTGGAATTCCATAGGAAGCGGGATTTTTCGCAACCATAGAGAGTAACCGTTGGAACGGCTCGAAGGGACACGGCTTGATAATCCTCGATCGAGGAGAATGAGTCTTTGATCGACTGGTGGTTCTCCAGCGTCCACAAAGGCGCTGGCTGCAGGGGACGGATTGAATGGGACGCTTTTCACCGGCTAGCAGAGGGTTTTATCGCGTCGCGCGGGCTCATGCCGGGCAGCCCGTTCACGGTGGCAACGATCGAGGTTTAACCTGTCTCCCTAATGAGCAAACGGCCATTATGCACCGTCGCGAAAAACGTCACAGTAGTGTCAAACCAAATGTTTGAGAGCGGTTTCCCGGTAAAGGCTCAATGGGGCCCGTCCATCCTTCTGTCATCTCTGGCCAAGTGAATGAACACGCATCCCAGCTCCGGGCGCTTGCGTCAGTGTTTGCCCTAGCGTTAATTTGTTTGAGAGCTCAGAGGAGTACGTTGAATGGCGGTCGCTTTTGCGCCGGACTGTTGGCGCACCAGCTCGCTGACTATTTGCGAAATTTCTTGTCTCTTTGACCAAACGACCAGCGACTGACCGGTCACCTTCACCCCCAGGGGTCGACGGTTTCGCGAGACGCGCTTTGAGACTTGGGAGGAAAAGAATCGATGCTGTGCCTTTTGGGCTGAGAAGAAAATTAAATTAATTATTATTTCCTTGGTCTGTTTTAGTACAGTCGAACCGGTTTTCGTGCGGTGGATAAAATCGCACACAAAAATATCGCATAAAACAAGTTTGATTGTATGGATCAGCAATCAGGAATGAATGTAATATAAAGCCAAGGTTCCACGAAAGCACGCAGCTAATACAAGCGGACAAAAGCTGAATCCTCGCAAGCGTCCGTTTCGATTACATTTCCAGATGCGAACGATTCAGTTCCCGTCATAACAACGCAATTTTCTGAAATATACTACGAAGCATCTCGCGAGACATTAACTTTTCGTCGGGCGTATACATTTCAATAGGCTTTTTCGCGGTTTAACGCTCGTTCGCGGATTAATATGAAAACGGTCGACATGTGCGCGCCGGAAAGCGTACAGTAGCCTTTTAACCAAGCCTAAGACGAAACTCTTTAAAACGATTTTGTACATCAGGCTGTAACAAACCCGTCCGCATAAAGAAGCCTAATCTATCACCTGTCAAAAAAATGTTTCACTCCCGTCTGACATAGTAATCGCCGTCCCGCTGCGAGCGAGCGAATCAGAATCACCTGGACTCGCGTGGAAGCAGATCGGTCGAGAGTGTTTCACGTTTTTAAAAGGGCCACCGTGTCCGAGGAGGCAAAACACACTCGCATCGATCCGCGCGTGGACGTCCATTACGAGCGGTGCGCGCGTGTAATGACTCTTTCCTGATGATTCCCCGAGGGTCGAGTCTATTTTATTCCCCTTCGAGACCTGCCGCGCGCTGGTAGATCACGACGAAGAAAACATGCCACGAAGAATGCAAATATGACGCGGGGAACAGCTGTTCGGATTGTGGCCGTTCTCTTTTCCGGTTGAAAAGCAAGCATTCTTTTGGAAATTATGCTCGACGATCTCGACGTTCGCTTTGCATATTTTTGCGTTGCGAGGAATACATGGATACACAAATTAAATAATATTAGGGTTGGCTAAAAACTTGTACAAACACGGAACCTGTCATTTAATTTAGACAAATTTTTTCAATAGATATAGAGGCCACGAATACTTATGGGACTGACTGTATATATTTCCTTGTAGGAGAAAAATCGCTGTTTATTTCGTGGCAAACCTAAAAAAAAAAAGACAGATTTACCTAAAAAATGTCTGATAATTGCATTTAAAACAAAGCGCAGTTATAGTTTGGAAGAACATCGATGCGCTCAGGTCAGGGTCCACGCGACATTCATTCGATTTCGCGATAGCCCTGACGATGGATGACCGTAATTGCGGCTGTTGATGCAAATGAGTCGAAACGGGAAAACTGTTGCACACGTACTATCGTTATCGTTATCGTTATCATTATCGTTAGTCCCGCGTTGTATTGGTCGATAGTTTCGAGTGCGCGCGGACAAGTGTGAACGCGAACACGAAGTAATCGTGTCGCGATTTAGGAAAACGTTCGGCACTAGTCGTTCCTCTGCTTCGGCACGATTCTGCGCGGTACTCTCACTTCCTTCCTGCACCGTGGTATCGTCGTAAACGGGAACGACTGTCTGCCTACCTGAAGCATCGCGCAGCGAAAGCTCCGAGCAATGTTAGTCGGACAAATTTCACCCTTTTACTTGGAATCAATTTTTGAAAAATATCGCCTTATAGATAACGACGAGACGAAACTTGACGAATGAATCGAATAAGGAAGAGGGGGATAGTTATTTCTGCCATGTTTGGTACCAGATCAGAAAGGGTGGATTGGAAGAACTCGATTCTTCCATATTCCGCTGGACAATTGGTGCGAACTCGCGATGTTCTCGAACACCACGCTACTTAGGGGTGAGATAGGGCAACGTTGCTGCGAGTACAGCGTTACTTGGAGGTGCTCTTATCTCTACCACCGGAATGGGGATTACTATATTTCTATGGGGTACAACTTGTTAGTCGATAACTCCGGTCCGATAACCAGGGGGTTACGAGCGGGCACTCTCGAACCGATTCGCGATAATCATTCATTAGAAAATACTCGAACCTTTCGCACCTCGGTCCGCGTGTGCGTGCTCTGCGCGTCCAGGTGAAAGGTAGGGAAGAGAGGGAGAAGAAACGCAGGGGAAGAGCGCGTTGCGCTTTAAACAGAGTTATGGACCGTGTCGCTAATGATCCTCACCTTTAAGTCGACTGCAACGTAACGAGTTTTCGCGTCGTATTAAATCCGACGCGCGCGCGAGCACGAACGCGCGTGATAAAATTTTACACCTGTTCGTTCGTGCTGAGGTAAATATGGAATCGACCGAACGGCACTGGTTCCCGTTGTTCCCCGATAACGATTTAATATTACGCGAGTAGAAGTGGACGGGTCTGAGACTTCCGGAGTGGGGCGTCGCGATGCTTCGAAATTGGGGATGCACTTCAATTTGGCCATTGTGAAATATTTGTAGTCGAAGAGACAAGGATGATTTTACTTACGTCATTCTGAAATGAAAATAATCCTCTTTTTATGAAAGTGTAATAATTGACGATGGACGTTTAGTCGAGGAACTTCGATACTTCGATTTGTTCATTGTGGAATATTCAATTCTAGATTCCTATTCGAAGAGTAATTAAAAATCATTTTAGTAGTTCCTTGAAGTTCACAATCTTCAAAACTGAAGTGTATTTCCACGCCATTGCACAATTTCACAACAATAAACGTAGCATTGTTAATTACCCTCGACATTCCAAACCCTCGAACACCACTTACCCTAGACAATTGTTTGTTTCATCCCCCCCCCCCTCCCCTACAATCCATCATTGCACCACGGTAAACCACATGTTGAACAAGATGGGCGTGTAGCGAAAGCAGAGGGTTCCCATTTAAAAACATGAAGCGCCCCTGACGCGTATGCTAATTTATGTATGGGGCGAGTACCAGCGAAATGTCGACTGTTAAAGCAGGTCCAAGACGTTTCAGGTGTGAACCACCAGCAGGTATGTTAATCGCCGTTGAATTCCGGGCATCCGGCTAACTCTGGGATACGCGCGCTAATCTCGCCGGATAGGACAAAAGTGCAGCGCACTCGGGAGCCTGCGGTACGGTCAGCATTGTGACCAGTGAGGTGTGAACCGTGGGTGAATGAACTTGCACCAGTTCAGTCGAGATAGCGCGCAACCTGCCGACCGTGGACCACCTATAGCGCCTGCGGCCTAAACACCGAGAGCCGAGGTGAACCCATTCAGCCAACCGCTGGATGGAATTCCTGGTCGACGACGATCTTCGGAGGGTGAGAAGCCCTTCTGCGAGTGAACGAACGCGCTAGGTCGATCCATAAGCGATGCATGCTCTTGGACCAAAGGATAGAAGCTGGGTCCTATCATTAATGACGCACGTTGACTCCTAGATAAACAGAAGATTAGATTATTCAACTTTCGTCGTAGTATTTAATTCTTTAACCTATTTAATTCGCAAATTCTCCCCAAATTTAACCGAGTACTAATGAATCAATTTTCCTGGATCCCTACTGAAAACTCCCGTCACCAATTTCTGAGTGTCAAGAACTCGAGTGGCTCTTCTCTATTCCAGGCCTTTCGATAATAAATACAAAGATTATCATAGCTTCGGTTAGTATACTATTACGAGGCAATCCCCAAGACTTTTGTAATTAAATCTATCGAGCCAGATTCCTCCCAGCAGGAAATCGTTAAAGCCGAGTGCGCGAGTGTCTGCTTTACAGAGAGATACAGTTCATGTATCATCGCGTTTAGAGAATTCTGGATCCATCGCCGGTAAGGTAACGATAGCACACACGCGTGGTAGGTTTTCGTGTTGGTTAACGAGGGACCGTTGCATCAGGAACCAGGATACGAGCGAGCGTGAATCCACACGTGGCGCGAACGGACGAGAAAGCGGCGAGACTTTCGATGCAAAATGTCCCTACCATCCTCTTCGACGGTAGTTTATTATCGTTCATCCACGCGTCTACGACCTCCCTTGACATTCCAACACGGACGTTTAAGCTCGTCGATGCGCTTCGAGCGGCGGATACTTAGCCGTCCCGGAGAAAAATGGGCCCGGTGTTATTAGCGAGGTGTTGGATAGCTGGTACCGCTATTTGAATAATGCATACACTACACCCTTGAGGCTGGGAGCAGGTTTCATTCGATCCAATAAGCGGCACGACGCCCCGTCGCGTCCTTTTTTCCTCACCCAGCCGTAATTGCCTGAAAATGTCTAGAAAAAGGACAAGCTTCTCAGTTATGAACGGAGAAACTTTTTGCTTAATGACGGAACTGAATTTCAGTAGATCGAATGAGCGCCGCCCGTAAGTGGACGTACTTAATTTCGCTGACAAAACGATGGGGTGGAATAACGCCGGAGACGTATATTTAGGGTAAATGGGTAAAATTGCATAGCTCTGCTCTCGGGTTTCCATAACGATTCGCCTCGATTATTGTGTTGAAATAGACGTTGCCCTTAATTCAGGATCGCGTTGTCGTTTTTGTGAATCCCATTGCCTAGGTTCTCGTGGATGTCGCCTCGTAGCTGTGATATTTTGGAGAATTATTGTGATAGCTTCACCCTTCAGGATGGGACTTTTGCGATACCTAGGTAACACAGAGTGCAAGAGTGGATCTTTCTTTGAACGGTGCTATTTTGGAAAATGATTGTGAAATATTTAATTCTAGATCTATTCGAAGAATAACAGAGTTCACGTGCTGCATGTCAAGGGTATCTATCTAACAATTTTTTAAAAATTATTCTACCGGTTACTCTGACTTCCCAATCTTCAATGACGTATCTTGGCGTCAGATCAATTGTGAAATACTCCTTCGCACCTATCATGCCCACTCGGAGCCGATTTAACACAGTTCCAAACTCACCGTGCAGTAAAATATCTCCTTGCTATTGAATCGAACGAATAAGCACGCGTTTATCCATCCTGTAGCGTTTATATATGGACTGTCATTGGCCGCGAACGATGTCGAAGAAGGCGCCAGCCCAAATCGTGTCGTCGTAAATACTTTCGCCGTACGTACGCGTATTCCGTCCCGCATACCGATCCCAACGCACAATGTCATCATTATCATTGTTGCTATTCAGACCCCGACGCAAGGCCAAGTCATCGATGGCTAGACCGTCCGCGTCATTGCCCAGCGCTGTTGTACGCCGCCGTTTCACGCTCGAGTCGTTTTATGCTTTACGATCATTAGATTCGATTGGATGAAATCGAAAGAGGAAAAATTGAAGGGGAGGGAGGGAGGGAGGGAGAGAGAGAGAGGGGGGGGCATAAAACGAGCTGCTTGGTAGCGATGAGAACTTTGGAAAAAGAGGAGCCGACGACAAGAAGTTTACGATGTGGCACACGAGTCTGAGAAACACAAAGCCGTCGCGACGTAAAATTAACTTATAATGATAATAACACGAGTACTTAAGCCCTCGGTACCTTCGATGCGATAAAAACCGCTACAAAACGAAATGGTACGAGCATTAGCTGGACAACAGAGACAAAAAGAGGAGGAAGAAGGGGGATACGAATGGGGAACAAAATTCATTCGCGAAAACCTTGGAAATGGAGGTGCCAGAGGAAAATGGGGAGGAAGAGGGATGAAGATGGTTTGAAGGTTTGGAACCGTACTCCGAAATTGGACAGAAGTTTCTATGTTTGGGGTCGTTCGAGGCCAAGTGTGCTTTCATTTTCTTGATATTTTCAAATAAATGTTTCATTATAAATATATACATGGATAAACTTTATACTTATATATATAATGAAAAATGTATCATTTCAATGTAGAAAAATTCCTTCAATAAACACAGAGGGTACGAATATTCATGGGAATGACTGTATATGAATGTGCTTGTGATTATAAGAACGAGTCAAGCAGTGACTACGAATCAGACAAATAAAATATCTATTGTGATACATTTAATACACAAGATCATTGTTGTGAAGTCGCCATCATCGAGTCCTACGATCAACTTGGCCACTCTTACGACCCTAAGCTCATCGAGTAGTTGGACCTAAGGAGCTAGGTCGAGTTAAACGACTGTCGATTGTGGCAGCATCGATTCAAAGGGAGCCCGTTGAAAGGGCAATAAATAACGAACGAATTAATTATCAGGTGTTGGTTGGTTCCTCCGTGTGACACAGCGTTAAGTGGCTGCGTCAATTAATACCATTTGTCTCGGTGGATGCCGGCGCATCCGAATAATGGAGGCTCAAGGAATGCTTGCGTTGATTCGTCCGCTAGAAAATCGTCAATTAACGCGCACGGGCTGGCCTGTGTTGGGTGGTCCGGTTTGAAATACAAGCCTGCACGTTGCTCGTTTATTTCGAGGATATTAATACGGCGCTAATTACCCGACAGTAGCTTCCAAGGAGGTAGCAACAGCTGTGGCTGGGTCGCTGACGATTCCTCGAGCCAGAGGAAAGGAAAAATAACGCGGGGAATACCGACGCCAATAATCAACCGATTCGCCGAGCAATCAGCGTAAGTCAATTTTTTACGAGTGAACCTGTAGATGGAGGATTCTCTTCGAAGAGTGATGGCCAATCGACGTGGACGATACTGTCGAGGTTTCGATACCTTGGCCGTATCCGCAGCGAAACTTCTCTTTTCATTGTTTCGCTGATTGCTTGTGGTCGAATGTAACTGCTGAGAAGTTAAGTGTCAGCAGGTGACGAGTCAATTGGTCGACGATAACGAATCTTTCGTGTTACACCGCTGATGGCTAACCGTTGACTTCGATAACGTTAAGATACGGTGGTTAGGTAGGTAGAGGTTGATTTGGAGGGACGACAGGCCTTGGAAGTTATATGTACCTTTATTCGTCACGAAACTTACAGGAGCGTAAATTGTTGGAATATTTACTATAACTCGACATTTGATTTTACTACAGAATTAGTGTAAGAACCGGAAATGGGGGGTAGCTGAGACGATTCTGAACAACAATATCCTTTGCAAAAATGTCAGATCCTTTCTTACACTAATTCTAGGACACTCTGTGAAATGAATTGAACGAAATCTGTGGTTACTGTTACAGTTATGTTCTTCGTTGTGTGGATACATATTAGAACGAACATTTTGGCCAACCTAATACATACCGTATCAAAAGAAGTGCACATCGGCGGATCGATGCGTAATAGAGGCCAACTTAGCAGGAATCTATATCAAAGTTGGAGAAATGATCCATGGCCAGGCTAGTCGCGAAGTTGTCTTCGTTCGCCGTGGACAGCGTCGTTTGTTACACCGTGGATGGGTATCAATTACGCGAGCACCGGCGATTGATTGTGCATTGGCACCGTTCGAACGTGACGGGGCTGGGGAAAGCGCCAAAGGGGATGGCGTTGTGCTCGAGGGCGTCGATCAGCGATGATTCAGGAACATTCCCATGGCGTCTAAATAGAATCCTCGTACGTCGACGCCAAGGCGTCGGCGTCGGCTGCCGGTCGATTCGGTGAGACGCACCACGATGAAACTCAACCGAGGCGTATTAATCTCTGCTAGGATCGAACATCTGGTCCGCGAGATGAACTGTTAGCCCTGATATCTCTCTTCCCCCGTGGTCCTCGTTCGAACGTCTTTCTACATATCCGCTTTTCATTTGTTCTTGCTGCGTTTGTTTAATGGTCCCTATCGTTCTAAGCGGATAGCTGAACGAAGAATGCGCGGGAGATCGATGGCTATTGGGAACTCTGAACCCGCGGCGAAAAAATGGACGACCGTTGTGCGATCGTTCGATGATCCGCGAGATGAAAATACGCGGGAAATTAATCGCGGAGGAGTTTATTAACTTGGTAGCGATTAGGGGTGTGGTACTGGAAAGTGAAGGGCAAGTCGAGATATTATTGAATATAGGACTATAGAAGGACTATAGCACTAGAGGAATATGGAAACAACTAACGAATAAGATTTGGGTTGTTAAGACTAATTAGTTGGCAGAGACTTTAAATGGGGAGATATTGTTAAATATTAGACTCTCGTAACTAGCAAACATTTGGAGCCTACGACAACTAACGAATGAGATCTATGTGTAGAACTTGCTCAACCAATCGATCTGGTTCTCCATGTTTAATATGTTCGACTGCCTTCGTTATAAATGTTTGCATTATACGAACATGGACAAAGTAATCATTGTCACCTGTTATCGTCGTATATCATTCGATAGCAAATCAACTATCGCTTTCGAAATCGTGTCAGGATCCGTACTCAAAATATTACAAATAGAACCGCGCCGATAGGATCGGTATGGAAGTCGAAGAAATCGAAGTCACGCCATCGATTGTTCGTCGAAGACTCATTTAACCGCCTTTGCTTTCAATGACAGTCCTACCAAGGTGGTCGTTCCGATCTATAGTCGTTTAGTCGATGATAGGATGGCATAACGAATCGATCGGACAGTGTGACAACTTGATCGAAAGCTGCGTAATAAATTGGTTAAGCGATAATAAATAATCGGTCGTAGCTAAGGCCCTAAACAATACGATGTACACGTCGATATTTGTGTAATTCGATTCTGATGAGTTTACGATTTTCTCACATTCTTTTCCTCTTCGACATGTGGAGCTCTGTTTCCCCTGACTCATTACTCCTCGATCGATCTGTCTGGTAGCGGCGTTAACATGCGAAGGGAGCATTCGGTAATCGCGTCTATCGGTGCTAATTATTTAGTCACGTGCTATATCATGCTTGTTCGACGTCGGAGAAAGTAGCTGCGAACTGCACGAGATGTTATGATTCGTTCGGTGTTCAATGAGAGATCGAAACACAGGTATTTAGCCGCTCGATATAAGTCAATATCATGTAACAGGTTACAATGGCGAGGTGTACGATGCAATTATGCATGATGATCGATTCATTCCCAACGGAATTTCCATGTGATACATGGCTCGCAAGGCCAGTTACGGAGTTGTATTATTCGCAGGGTGATCTGTTTAGGTGGAAACGATGATTGTGTAGTGGATAAGTCGCTCTTCTATAATTCCATTCTTCAGCATTTTACCGTGCCTACTGGTAGGATAAAAAGTCGTTTAGTAATATTTTCTTCTATGATTACGTGAAATTGCTAAGGTAATCAAGTTCCTTTTTTTTTTCAAGTGCACACTTATTAATGTAGTGTGATTAAAAATTCCAGTAGTATGAAAATCGTTGCCTTTCTAAAATTGCCTTGGCATTTGTACCTGCATCATGCTTATTAAATTCAGGAAGTCTTAATCTAATTGCATCAGCTGTCCTCAAGTTCATTTCAGTGCCTGCTGGATAATCGAATAGAGATAACAATGGACGCAATATTTAACACATCGCAACAGTGCTTTTCGCTGAAGAACTAAACAAATTAATTCTGAATGTTGAGCGTCGAAGAACAAAAATTTGAATAAAATATTTGAATTTCTGCGAATTCTGCGATTCGCTGGCCCATTGCGTCATAACAGCGCACGCGTATTGTAATTCCCAGTGTATAATTTCCCGAGCTCGAATTTCCTTTCCGGCCACAAGAACGCGCACGCCGCGGAAGAGGGAGGTTCTTTTTCTGAAACCAGAAACGAATCACGTCCTCCGAAGGACGCACGAAAGGCGACGGGATACAGCGCGACGACACACGATACTCCCCGGTCTCGTAAGTAAGTGCGCGTCGGAGAGTTATTGCGCAATCGAGGATCCGATAGAAACCGTGCCCCCATCCAAGGTGATACGTCGCGCGTACGTCTCCGATAAGGCATTCAAGTTCATTAAGCATCATTCAAGAGGTGGCGGTTTTCTATGGAACGCGGCGCGAGCGTGAAGTATGCGCAATTTCCACCGCGCGCAAGGACGTTCCAATCGGGACAACATAATAACGTTACGTTGGGCCCAGGCACGAATCGAGGATTGGGCATTGCTAACAAAATTGACGAGCAAAATTTTATTTTGTGTGGTGGGAGTAAATTAAATAAGGATTAAATATTATGAGACTTACATTTTTAACCATTCTTACAGGAACCGTTTATATTCTTCAATCGCTTATACTGATTCTTATCCATTTAAAAAGACAAAAATCAGAAACAAGTGTCACCGACAGAAAATTGATAATCAAGTATTAGGTTGCCCCGAAAGTTTCTTTCGCGTGTTGCACTCAATTATTTTACGTGGCAGTGTTTATACAAATAAACAATCTAATTTCGTAGACATCGATGTTGTAACTGCAATGGAGCATAATATTGTGCATGTATTACTTATTAATAAAGCGAAAGAAATTTTTGAGACAGCCTAATAAAAAGAAGAAAGAATATGTAATAAATTCTTCCCAGATATTTTGAAAATTGCACCGTAGGGGTCTTCGAAAAGGTTGCTCCAGCACTGCATAGGCAACTCCATCTAAAAACAGCTCTGAATTCTCGATTCCTCCGACTTGACTGAAATCGAACATAAAGATGCGTCGGGCTGGTATACGAGTCGTTAATGAAAATGTATGGGCCCGATTGAAAAACACGCACGCACGATTTTCTATCCGGACGTGTCGCCCAGTCAACGCTACCACCAGGAGTTCTTAATCCAGTTTATCCCTATGGTTCTTAATTATTGCAACCGCAAGGGCAATTCTTTTTCGAACGCAGCGCTTCGACACCTAGCAATTACTTTAATCGTGCCGCGATGCAGTTAGAAGTCCTCCAGTTGTAAATTTAATTATTTACTGTGGCACTTTAAAATGCCTCAAGGAGGGAGCTCGGTTCTGGACACTGAAAAAGGAGGAATTTTCTTACGAATTTTTTGAAAATAATTTATTGAGTTCTTCGTGAAACTTACACAGTCATTTACTGAATATTTGGTGGTAACAAATGAAAGAACTAAGAAAAAGTACACACATCAAACTTTGTATCGAGAAAAATCATTTGTTATCACTAGACTGCGGATCTTTATGGATTTATACGAAATTTGAACGCGCAAGAACCTACAAAATGCAAACAATATGCAAAAATATAAAAGAGATTGAAAGTAAAGTTCATGTTGTAATATTTGCAGAATAAAATAAATTCCTATTTAGGTTGAAGTTTTATAGGTACGTTTGCAACGATTTTATTTTGCATAAAGATCCGCGCTCTAGTTATCACCAAATATCCAATAAGAAACCCTGTAAGTTTCATAAAGATCCGCTCGATACGTTATATTTAAAAAATTCGTAAAGAAATTCCTCGTTGTCGTCCCGGACCGAGTTCCACCCTTAGTATCGGCAATCGACGAGTTCTATAGCGCGTTTCCGCGTTCTTATCGATGAAGCGCAACGTGAAAGTGATATGACGCCGCGAAACACTATCGTTACTGTT
Organism: Hylaeus anthracinus; assembly: GCF_026225885.1. Taxonomy (NCBI): domain Eukaryota; kingdom Metazoa; phylum Arthropoda; class Insecta; order Hymenoptera; family Colletidae; genus Hylaeus; species Hylaeus anthracinus. The sequence goes on from NW_026534347.1 coordinate 5,611,543, forward strand.
CATTAGGTACAATTACAAATTACTCAATATGCGTCGGGCTGTAAGCTCGCAGGTGAGACTTTCGAATCGCTTAATGAGGCGCTAATCGAGCAAATCGGTGAAATCGTTAGGCGATATTTAGTCGCGTTTAATCGCATCGCTGGTTACTTTGGTATGGTTAACTCGAACAAGAAAGATCTAATCGCGTCTTTGATAACGATGGCGATAGTTAATATATTTGTGAGTCGCGTTAACGTTTTTATTTATTAACGTTTACGTTTCTCGGCTACGTGTATGGTTCCACGTGCGCGGCGTTTACATTGTATCGCGCACTGCCTCGATTAGATGTCTTAGGCGATATTACGTGCATTATAGTTAACACTCGTACCCCAATAACATTACGAACTAAGTAACGATAGGCGCGGTGACCTTAAAAACTTGTTTCTCGCTTTAACGAAATTACTGGTAGCGTTAATGGAAAACTATCGCTGGGACGAGTCACTTACGTTTCAATGGAAGTCTGATTAGGTTAGGCGACAGGTTGCGAAGAATGCGAGCGCTTATCGAATCCCTGTTAAGGGTCGATTCACACTGTGCTTTCTGGATTCTTAGTTTCCACCGGAAATTGGAGGCTTGAAATTAATTGTTTCGGATTCTTATAGAAAAAGTGTTGCTATTGTTTTGTTTTAACACTTTGCTGAACACAAATACACGCGATTTACTTAAATTTCTATAACTCCATAAAGCAGTCATGTTATTAACTCATAATTCAAAGTAGAGTGTTCTAACATAGTTTTAGTATAGTTATACATTTCGTACAGTTATTCTAAACATTTTTACGTCAAAAGCTTTGATGCCGTTTTCTAGAATTAAAATTTCATTATTCGATTTATACATATTTGTATATTTGTACATTTTTCTCAATGATAGATCCTACAAGAAAAAATATAAGAACCACCCCCGTGCGTACTAGCTTCATAAAACTTACGAGATGAACGATAGCGAGTACTTCTTCAATAATTGTCACAATTCGGACGAGCTCTTACACGTTTTCAGTACAAGTCATCCGTCCGATTTGCCATCGTGGTAATTAGAAAGAAACGCGACGAAACACCCGATGTGAATGGTCCCTTAACGCGTATGTGGACCGATCCACGGTTGGCGATATTTTTCGTAATCAATTGCGTACGTGCATCTACGCCAAGTATCAATTCATAGGTATGTCCATGCGGGTCCCGATAGAGACCCTCCCTATCGGACCGGTTCGCTTGAGGTGGATCCTGACGACGTGGAAGGGAAAACGCACACGTGTTTGATGAAGAGGGTTGATTTAATCGGGGAAGCACCTTTATTTTAATCGCCGCCACTTTACCCGCCCGTTGATTTTATGACTATTTATGTAGATTACGCTGTCCGCGGACAGAGCCACGCAGTATCCATGTCGACGGTGTGTTGTACAGCTTGAAACGGGGCCATGCGCGCCCATGAGTTGTTCGACGAAAAAGAAAACCCTTTTTAACGAGCTTCTGTGCAGTGATAGCGCTTCGAAACACCGAGGCCGATGATATATGGTTTCGAGGGTACGCGGTTGATGGTCTTTATTTAACGTTTCGATCTAGGGGAAGCATGACTCCGCTCTGCGACTGAAAACGTTCATGTTAAATGGAAATAGGTGGGTCTAGTTAAACTGACGAGAGTGATTTAATCGTGGATACATTTGGTACTCGATGGAAATTGGAATCTTTTTAAATGGGAAGTATGCTGACTACCTGGCGGGCCTGGCAAAGTAGATTGTTTTAGGGTAGTTTGACATTTTGTACAGTGATTTTAGATATTACTACATCAAAAGCTTCGATGCCGTTATCTAGAACTAAAATTTCATTTTTTGATGATTTTATAAGAAACTAGTTAAAATATAGTCTCTCACTTCGTCGTAAATTAAATCTGCAAATCGTATTTCTACATTGTTCGTATGAAACTTATCGAGTATAATAAGCAGACTTACAATTAGAAACACTTAAAATTCAAATTACGTTATAAATGCTAAATACGTGGTATTGGAACAAAGCTATACAGAAGAAATAATCTTTACGTTTTCAAATCAATTTTTCATTATAAATATGTACACGAATAAACTTCATAAATGTATATGTTTACGCTTACAAATTTGTTAGGAAACTTGAAGGATTCATTTAAATTAGTCAAATTTCTTCGATAAACACAGACGATACTGATTCTTATTTAAATTCGTTTAAATTTTGAATCCATCATGGCCACTGCCTAGGCTCGGTACCTAGAGGATCGCCAGCCACCAACTTTACGCTCGCCACTTACGCCAGTTTACGCGAAGCTTTATCTCCGAATGGGTGGAAATAATAAAGCTCGAACGAATGTTTCAGCGTAGGAAAATATTCTCATGAGCCGTGCTCTGTGCTCCGCGCGCCAACGATCGCCCTAAGGCAGCTCCCTTGTCGCCCCTCGAATCGGACGATGGTTTTTTTATGATAGTTCATCGGCGGTGGCGGGGGATTCACAGAGGCCAAGGCATCCGAGCGGCTATTTTATTTGATTCGTCTGTAATGTTCGTCCGTAATCACCGCGCGATGCTGGGCGATAAGACTGTCTTTACGAGTGCTCGTCCTGACGAGCTGCAAAAACGAGGAAAGGAAAACGCTAGACTGCGTGTATGCGGGTAGAAAAATACCTAAGCGTGAGGGATAGAGCTGGAAGAAATAGAGTTGGGTTGTAACTGGGTAGTTCTAAAATTCTACGAGTTAAGATTCAAGCTTTTGAAAAGAGATTATTAGGGGAGAATTGTAGGGAGTCTTTTCAAGAAGTATTGGGTTGGCCAAAAAGTTCGTTTGAATTTTTTTTAGATGAGGAGATATATATTTATTCTGTAATATGTTGTCCATCTTGTTCTATGATCTTGCTCCAACTTTTGAGCAAACTCATTATTCATCGTTTTTTGGATTCCTTGTCAAGTTAGCAACCATCAGAACGAACCGAACGAATTGTTTGATTCTAACTTGATCCTAATAACAATGAAATAAAAGAAAAGCATACATCTTCAAATTCCTTCTAATTTCCTTAAAAATCAGAGACGGTTAATAGGGCGACATTCCTCGAGAAAAAAGGCTCGCTGAAGTTTCTTGCGTGTATTCCCTATTATTTTTATAGTCCACTTTCGCGGATCGATAAAAGATGGCAATAGGATCGTCTCTCCTTAGGTTGAGGCGGCGCGAAATGAGATATGATTTTTACACCGTCGGGGTCTTAGTTATTGCGCGGAGTTTCATTTACCATTTATTGGCAATTAGGAATTTTCTCGACCATTAACCGCAGTGCGTAAGTTTATGGTAACAAGATAAACATGAAGTAACGCTTCAATTATTAAAATGAAGGTAATAGTCCAATTTCCTGCGGACTTACGGGAATCTTTGATACAGCACTGCCACGGATAATGTCGTTGCGAGCGTATAAAGCCGGAGTATGCACGTGGGCGGGACAGGTTGTGCATGTGTTCATTACTGGCGATGCGTTGCCATCATTAATATCGAGAACGATGCCTTATACAGCCACACCGTGCTAGCGATGGGCACCCTCTTCTTGCGGCTCGATACACATCTTGAACGCAAATTTCAATCGCAATCGGTCCCATTAACGTTACGGACGATGCCCAGGTCACTGTGCTATGACCGATTTATACGACGCGGATAATTCCAAGTCAATGAAGATGGATACTTTCTAACTCCCTTCTGTAGCTTCACGCTGCCGCTGAAAGCCCGTGTGCTGGCCTCGTTTACTGGCACGTAACGAATCGAATCAGCGGTTCGATCACATTTTTATGTACGTATAAGCCACATGTACGCGTTGACGAAAATGAGAATGGAATTCAAATTAGAACATTGAAACGTGAGATTGTCAATTTTGTTACTATTAGAGTGGAGAATTTTATGCATATATAGGAAAGAAATTACAAGATGCACACAGTATGCAATAATATAAAAAAGTATTGAATGTAAAGCTGATATTATATTTGCAGAAAAATATAAATTCCTATTTAGGTACATGAAGATTCGCAGTGTAGGTATCACGGATACAGGAATCTCTAGCTATTTCGTTAAAAAAAAGTAATAGTAAACCAAAGCAGTAACAGCGAGATTACGATCGAAGTTTATCTAGATATTGTTAGAATATAAATAAATTTAAATTGAGTCAAAACCGCCACCACAGGGAGATATGTTAACCGTACGAAGGAGACAAGTTTCTTCTTTCTGTATGTGCGAGCACGCGATAAAAACTCTCTTTGCAAATACGAGCAGTCGTTATTAACAGAGTTATCTTATTTATTTATTCCCCATCCGCGATGATATTTAACAGATATCGTCATTTTATATTAAATCCACTCGAAACTAGCCACTATCGAAGTGTTAACATTTCATTTTAGCTGCAGAAAGTCTCCAACCTCCCGACGCTAATACACCCTTGTCACAAAGAATTTTCTCTCTCAGCCGTTTCTCTTACCCAAACTCACCTTTTCGTACATACCTTGGCTCGTGTAGGTCACAGACGGTTGCACGCGTTCGCGATTCTGCCTATGCAGAAGAAGAGCTCCGCGGCGCAGCGGTAGGACAGGTCCGGCGAGTGCTCCGGGGGGAAAGTATCGTTGCATTTTGATCGCGGAAGATCGTTACTCCCGATCGAGGTTCGCTCGCCGCTCCGGACACATGTACGTACACGTGCATGCACGTGGACGGCCGTGTATATACGCACGTACCCTACGTACGTCGGCTCAAAGTTAATCTGGATTAACCGGTCTTGAATTTTCTGTGGGGGGCGGGAGGGGGCCCCCGGTGCGCGATGTGGAACGGCCGGGTATATAACAGAGCCGGCAGGAGAGGGAGGAGTTCGAGGGAGAGGGAGGAGTGGACAAAAATCGAGATCAAAGAATTATGCCCTCTGGAGAGGCGCACCGGTTGCAGCGCCTCGTGCGCAACACGCCGAGGTGGAAGTGGACGTGTATTGTGCGCAGCATCCTCGCAGAAGGATCGTGTATGGGTTTCTTGTTTAGCTGGCGGAAGAAGGGCTCCGCGGATACGTAACGATTGTATTTGTTTCGTCTTATTCAGCGAAGCATGAATGGCTCCGGGATTCAGCCTTGGATGTTAGACGCTTCCTTCCGTCACGGGCATTGTTAATGATCCCGGTGCGCGCGCTCGACTTTACGATGAAATTAACCGCTGATCGATTCGACGGAGCAAATTAATTTCTTGAAAAAATTCGCAGTCCTTCGTGATGGATCTTCGCGTTTTCACCGCTCGATGAACGCGATTCGAAAGAAACGTAAAAGTCGAGAAATTAATGCGTTCGACTTGTGTAAACTCATGTTTTCGATTGGTGGTAGATCAGGGAAGCTTCACCGGGAATTATTTGGGAAGCTTTAAATAAAATATTCGAGGTTAAATAAAATATTCTATCAAAAGGTGGAACAGCCCAACGATGCAGAAAGTTCTTTTTTAAATTGCAGACTGTTTCTGAATAAGTCGATAGGCAAAGCGTTAATTGCATATACATACATTAAAGATTGCGTTGCACCTAATTTGCAAGAAGCTCCGTTTTGGTTTCGCAAAGTTTCCTGACGTAAGTGAACGTAATATTAAATTCCAAGTACCGGTATTACGAGGATCGAGACACAACGGCACGTTTGAGGAACACCTCGGCTATCGATAAACACAACGGGCGGGGAAATTGATTTATCGTTCCCCAACAGGTATTGCCGGGTGAAATATAGCGCGGCCGTCTGATAAGTCGGAGAACGAATAGCCAGGAAGGGAAAAGTGACAGTTGTTTTTCGGTTGTCTTTTCACGGGCGCCGATGATAACGGTTCCCGCGCGCGATGCGATGCCGTAACGAACCAGTTGCACCGTCGGGTTCGTTTAATTGGTTCGATTAGAATTGGTGCGCGTGCGTGGACCTTGGCATACGCGGTTAACTGCCGTTACGGTTTCTGCATGTTAACAACATAATTAAGAACACGTCGGCTATGAAGGGGTTCGATATCCAAACAGTAAGAGCGTTCGGGCCGTGCTTCGATCAGCTAGGTGAATTAAACGCTCGCCTTGGACGTTTACCTTGTAATACCTATCGCGACAATTAGGCTAGTGTTGCAAATTACAATTAACACGTGACACTTTACACGATGCATTAATTTCACTTAGAATGGAAACCTACTGCAGGCTCAACGTTGATATCAGTTATACTTGAAGGGTTGGATCTGGAGTGGAATTAAATATTTGAGAAATTACACTATCGGTCTTCGAGGTTTTTTTTAGCTTCTTTAGGGGTCAAACGACCCACCATAGATGCCACTATCAGTGTGCCACTCGATGTATCCAATTCAACTGATAGAATTGCATTCCAACTGCTTCCAACTTTATTCGTCTGTTAAATTAGGCGAATTAGCGGGAAACGTTTGAAGGGAGCCGACGAAAAACGAGCGGAACTCGACGTTTTAGCAAATGAAATTGGTTCGATTAGAATTTGTTTGCGTGCACCTGGTTCAGGGAATTTATTTCCCTTCGGTCGCTTTGAGGGTCGGTCTTTAATTTACCGCCAATGATACTAAACCTGGGAAGAATGTCCGGTCGCACTTCATTCTGGAAGACACGTTGCATTCTTCCTTGTATCTATTCTTCTTGGATGTATTATTCAAACGACTGGAATTGTTCGATAACCGATTACGTCGCTGTGTTCTTCATTCGTGGATTAATTAATTTCTGTTTCTTTAATTGATAGCAGTGGCACGATCTAGCACATGCTCGTACCTAAACGTTTGTTTCGGCCAACGAGTAGTGCGAACGAAAATTGCGTAGACATTCACGACAGTGAACCTATATTTCAGTTGTTTTCCTATTTCTTCTAAATTCATAGATATTTGGAAATATAAGACTGAAGTTCTTTCGTTAGAACTTCATTTATCCTTTTCTTCCTCATCCTTCCATATATTTATAACAATATAGAGAGTCGAAGAGTCGCTCCATGAAAACTTCTGGGAAGTGCGCAGCGGACGACGCGATTAGAATGAATAATTCACGATGAAATGGAATTATAATTGGTTATTCATGCGTCACTCGGCCAAATTGGATGGATCCCACCAAACGGGTGTGCGATTTACGAAACGGAAGCGCCATTCTTGGCTTCGAGACACCGGAAACGAGCTGATAATGAGCCAGGCAACATAGCGGAAGCATGATGTCCTTCAACATTTAGAATTCTTTCACGAGACATTCCTAATGGACAAAATCCATTGGAATTCAAAGTACACGGTTATTTTATGAGAATTCAGGCAGAGTTGTTGGTTATTATATTTTACAAGTTTTTGTCAATAATGAATGTTTAATGACAAATACAACAAATTAGATTTGCTCACTTTCAGTTTTGTCAATTTTCAGGCAATTTAACTCAACGTGTCATTTACAAAGACACAAGGGTAGTTTTCACCCCTCGTACATAAGTGCCAGCTGATAGAAGAAAATATATATGTCCAATATTTTCCAGTGTTTAATCTAAATACAGAGTTCCATAAAAATTAGCACGCAAGAGACGTTCTTTGATGGTCTGAATCTTCTGCTTTCAATAAATCGCAGAGCTCTCGAGACACGGGTGCAAAACGCCGCGTATGAATGTGCAATAAGGTTGCTGGCGAAGAAACTCGGGTGATTACTTTCCAATCGTGACGACCGCAATCCGCTTTACGAGGTGGCATAAAAGTGGAACTGCCGCCATTAACATAAACTGGAGGGCGTCTCGCGTCTGGCAGTTTGGGAGCACGGTTTGTCTATGAACTGCCGCCAATCATGTCACACCTACCTACTTATTCATTCGTGTACTTTTATCTCCACCACGTCGACATGCAATCCCATTTTCTAGCTAGGTTCAGCGAACCACGGTAATTCCCAGTCGCATCAGACGCATCGGCAAGTTATCATTATGCTCGTTTCCCCGATCGTCGGATCATTTTACGTACTGACACATATCCCCTTCTCAATATCATTTATTCCCGCTGAAATTATTACACGGAACTCACATCGATAATTTAATATTTAAACACATTTTCTCAATCTCGACTGGTATTTCTTCTTACGTGCCGATCGACTGGAATGTAGATCGTTTAATTTTTATCATTCGTCGTTGGATCAACGGTTTTCGAGATTGCTTCTGGTTGCTCAAATAATCGTATCGATTTTCATCGATAAATTATCATTTCATTCCACGTTTCCTCAATCATGGGATTAGTTCGCGAGGTGACTGATATTTCTCCTTTTCTCTCGATGAAGTGGTTTAAATTAGTTGTATTCAACAGATTATTTTTTATCGTGCCTCGTTAGGCTTCCAGTTCGTAATATTATTTCTGGCGTGTGAAAGTTTCTATTCTGTGAAATGACGGGTTGTTACTTGTCACGTTTCGCATCGACATCTAATGAAATTTGTTGGGTAGGTTTTCTTTGATTTATTTATAGCGATTAGGCTCCCTTGCCATATGGAGATTGGGCGTTCGTGTTAAAGCAGTATGCACCGTATCTAAAAGAATTGCATGTCACTATAAATATGACAAGAATAAACGATCGACTTACATGTTCTTCGGAGTAGAGTCACCAAAATAAATCTCCGTATCTCCGTTTCTGGGATCTATTAATTTATCAAAGCACCTGTGCGCCAGAAATGCTTTGGGGTTCGTCAAGGACTCCGCGTATATCTTGGTGGATCTTTGGTGGCTGCACAGTTCTTTCAACAAAAAATATTTCATCCACCAGAAGAGTGTTACCATTGCATTTATAGAAAGTAGAATTAAACAGAGTTTCTAAAATAATATATATATATAAAAAAAAAAAAAAAAAATAGAAGAAAAGCAAACCACGATTTCAGGTTCCATCAGGGAGTAGTTGGAATTAAAAAATATTTTGCCAATAAATTTTGCGAATAAATTGTATAGCTCTATTCTGTCACCTTTCATTCTAATCAATCTTTATCTTTATCTTTACCTTCCTGGTATCAGGCAGATATCCTCTCGCCATATACTTGAGCGATATTTGCACAGATAAAATTCTTAAAATCAGATACCACGAAGAAAGTCTTGAACACACAGAAACGCGTTAACGGTACATCCGTGTAATTTAGAGTCTCCTCGGGCCACTGTCAGTTTACAACCAATGACAATCTTGAAAGGTGTTAGGACAGTTTAACAGAATACTTTATGAATTACAAAGATGACCGGTTGTCACGTAGTAAGTGGCGTGTTCGAGGCCCATTGAAATTCTCCGCGTTCTGTCGTCGCGAGGACAGCGAATGTGTTGACGATGCGCATTATGATTTACCTCCTCCGATGATTATAGGGCAACCCGGCTGAGGACTGATTCCCTTGTTCGCGTAAAAGTCAACAGTCCCCGTGTCTATAGGTGTCCCATAAAAGCCACCGTCCGTGTGGAGTATAACGACAGCCTCTGCGTCGGTTGATCTAATGTGACACGCGGAGGGGTAAAATAGTGGAAGCGCTGGATCTAATCCTGCGGTGAACGATCGCTATTTTTAGGTTACTTCGTTAGTCACTTAAAGTGTTACTTCAATTATCACCAGAATATTTCAGGTATTCTGTCATTTTATTATTTATTCATTCAGCTGCTTGTAAGAATTTTTACATTGAATAGTTGACATGCCAATCTTCTGATGCCTTTATATTCTTATGGAGTAATTTTACATGCTTAGTGTATTTGATATATTGGGTTGTCTGGAAAGTTTGTGCCGATTTTTGATAGATGGTACACGTCTGTTTATATTGGAATGGTTGAAAACAATTAACATGGGTGCATCCCTTAAAAAGTGGAAAGGTCGTGGAACAAAATGGTGTTTATATAATTCAATAAATATATATCAAAATTCAAATATGCCTTTGAATTTTTCTTAAAAATTGCCACGAACTTTCTGGACAACCCAATATTATCATTCGTGAATGAATATTTATTTAATCGTACAATATTGATCGTGAAAAAAAGTCCTAGTCTTTCATACCGATACATTTTCTTCTTGCAAAATTAGTATTCCTTCAATGACTTACCTGTTATCCGAGCTAGGGTGTTATTCACGTATCTCCCGATGTGACCAGCGATGTGAGCGCCTAAAGAATGCCCAATCACGTGCAACGTGTTCAAATCGATCGTCTCCGCGAGTTTCTCCAAAGATTCCGCAACTACCTTCCCTACCATAGGCACTTGGCTAGCGACGTAAACGTAGTTAAGGTCAATCGCTATGTCACCCCAATCGACTAGGATAATGTTAACGTCTCCTTTCTGCAGATAGGCTGTAAACGTAATATCAGGCATCAATCTGTTTCAATTTGCGTCCACATTGCGGCAGATTTCTCCTTTTACGACAGAAAATGAGCATTGTACGAGGCACCTTTAGGCTACTATTGTATCAAGGTAACGAGGTATGAAAAATAATTCAACGTAGAAAATAAAGAAGCTTCGTTATTGATACCTTTGACTATTATTTGGACATTGTCAGATTCCGTGCCCTCCATGAACCCGTGTACGTAGAGAATGGAGTCCTTATCCGCCTCGATGTCTTCTGCGATGTTTCCAGAGGACGTGGGAGAAGAGCTGTCACTGAAGTTTGGACAATCGACACATTATGCATTAAGTTGCAAATTAGAGAAGGGAAGTTGCTAAAAGAAGAAAGTGATGAACGAATGTTATATAAAAAATATATGAGCTGCTCTTGGAAACAGTGTTGATAGAATTCAGGATTCGTAAGAATATGGTTAATATAAAAATGAAAGAATAATTAGTTAACTGGATAGTTATCACGAAACGTGTCACGAACCCTTTGAAGATCTTTAGGCGAATTTTCCCGACAGCGCCAGGACTATTTTCTTGGTCACCTGCACGACAAACGACGCCATTAATCGATCGACTTCCGGATGTTTACCTTCTCCATTTCTGGCGATAAAGGCAGAGTAGCAAAGAGTATAAAAGAAACCTGATTTTCTACGTACATATTCCCGCGCTGGCGATATCCTTCACGGTCAAGCACAGAATTACGCACAGACGAGTGCATAACTTTGACATTGTTACTTTCACGATGAAAATAACGTGTACTATCGGCCCGTCGAGTTTAGAACGAACACATCAATATCTTGTCCGTCGTATTTCCGCGTTATGAAATATATCGGAAAACAGTCGCGATATATATAAAGCGCCCACTCCACGAGAGGCTGTCACGCAACGAGGAAGTAATGAAAAATAATGTTGCACCGATCTAAGGCGAATACTTGATTGACAGAATTATCCTAATATTTTCGTATCGCGTGATGTACGCTCGGAGTACGCAATAGTAAAATAACAGCGAACGAAGGTGAACCATTCTTCGTCGGGTTCGATTCGAATGGTCAGACTTTACGGAAGCTTTTATTATTGGACGTAATGACATTTTATTAATCGATTTTTAATGCACAGATTGTGAAAGAATCGTATGTACAGCAGAATTTGTCTTTCATTGCGTGAGATTTCTGGAATAGAAAATACGGAAAAATGAGAAACTTCTCTCGATTATAAATAAAAAGAACGAGATTGAACTTTAAATAGTACGAAATTAATGCTCCACTAAAGACTATAATTTATACTGGCTTATGCAACTCTCATTTAGAGATAAACTCGAAAGGAACTTGTAATTACACAAATAAAAGTGTGACTGTGAACGCAGAGTGAAACAAAAAGATAGCCGAGAGGAAATTACGAGGATCTCGATCGGTCTTCCATTAGCGTTATTTGTATCCTTAACGAGATGAAAATTGGAGTGTATATGTTATGCATACACCGACATGTTGGAGGTATTGACTTGACAACGTTCACGCAATGGGATCCAAAGTCATTATTTTGTTACGTTAGAGATCACTATGCATGCAAATTGAATATGAGGCGTGTAAAAAATATCGTGAATAACTAATGTAACTATTTTCAGAAATCAATATTTAGTTTGAAATTTCTCACGATTAATACACCACGACACGAACGAGTCAATCGTCTTTTCTGGGTTAATCGATATCCACCAGACGAAGGCGATTCACTCGTGGGCGTTGTCGGGTTAGGGGAACGCGCGAATATCAGCTGATACACGCGGACCTAGCACGAAACATCGACCATTAATAACGGCGTGTAACGAGTATAGTTTAAGCAGCGGTACCAGCATGTCTTCCTCCTACCAACTTATGCTCTCGTAGGCTTAAACATCTGCATCGTGATGTCGTGATATCACGCCTGTGCTCGCTTCTATATACATATACGCGTCTGGACATGTAGATAGGAGGGTCGGTGGGCAGGTAGTTTGTGTATTAAGTGCGTTTGTGGCCAAGACTCGATGAATACGCTCCGAGCGCACCGCGAGACGGACAGATTCCCTTTTCTTCCGAGGATTTCATCGCCCTCGAACGTTTTCCATCTCGAGAAGAGGAAGCGTTTACCCAGCGCTGAAACCACGCAGCGCAAATATACACGCACGCGGGAATAGTTGAAGATATTGGTGCTTCATCTCTCGATGCATCTGACGAGCCTTTTGGCGGAGTTGGACCGAAGGTAATTATGTGACTGATAGATGAACGTGTTGGCCTTTGTTTGATAATGTCAAGGATCTACCTGGTTGTTGCTTGCAATAGCCAGGAGAGAGAGAGGGATTCTATTCAATTTAAAAATACATTTTACTATAATAATAGTTTAAAGGGTCCTATAGATAATTTTCTTTCGTGAGAAGGTCTTCGCCATAAAATTCCAGAGAAAATGAATATTTCAAAGAGTAATTTTCCTGCAAATTCTATAGATCCGCTTGTATTTTATTCTAGATATTCGTCATTAGAAATTGTTATCTCGACAATGCTTTCCTCCATCCTTAAAATAGAAATGAAAGTCAACAGAGGGAACGAACCGTGCTCATCGTCAGCCTTTCTCAAACAACACGTGTATCAATGTTTGCGAGAGAACTTAATCCTTCCACGAGCCACCATACCTTATCGTCCTCTTGGCGAATTCGTCGTAGGATACACGGCGTGATTTTTGCCACGTGAACGCCTTCGGCGATCCCGGCTAATCCTCACGGCGACAAATCTCGAGTGGCGTACGCTGTACCACCGCGGTGGTAATGCCGCGGCGCAATAAAATTAGGCTACCACGCATAATGCGCGCCCGATGCGCGCCGAGATTTCTCATCCCCGCGCGAATTATCTCTGGCAATTCTACGAGCAACGCATTAGTCATTTTCGCGGGACGGAAGGGGGTTGACTTATATTCCTCCGCGTAATCCCTCCTGGGATGATCAAAGATCACCGACCGTAACGCGACCACGGTGGCGCGACTAGTTTCCGCGAAAGAATCGCCGACGTTCGTGGTCTCCTTTCGTGGAATGGTTTATTCAAAATTTTATTTTGTACTTAGAACAAATACGAAGGTTGGAGTAGATTGCTCTAGTATCGGACCCTTTTAGATGGTACAATTCGGAGCAGTTGTCTCAGTTGGGTCAAAGTTAGACAATCGTTTTACTGAGCACTTCGAGTTCTAAAGAAATTAAACCTGAAACAAACTGGTTTCACTGTGTCGAACCTAGCAAAGGGTTAATCCTCCACGCTCCAATTAGAAGGTACAACAATAAAATATTTTTGATTAATAAAGAAAAGCTGCGTGTCGCATGGTAGCAATCAGCAGATCGAGCCTCGAGGCTAAAATGTGTCGTTCGACATGCCAGGGAGGGGGAGGGGGAGAGTTAAAATGAATTACACGTGCAATATTAAGATGGAACAGCGTAATGACAATCAGGTCCACCGATTTCGACGTCATCCGGCGTTTCTTCTGCGCTCGACTAACACAGAAACGACCCGTGCACTTCCGGCCAGCGATTCGCAACTTGGGAGGCGAGAGTCGGTTGAATTAACTTAAGCTAACGCCTCGTTTGCCACGTGCACCTACAACGCGGCTGCTCGATGGTAGCAACGGAACACACCGGCCGGAAAGGTGAAGAAGGGGGGGGGGCTCCGATCGCGCCGGCGAGGGCACCACGGGCAATAAAGCAACAAAACAATGACGGTGATTTACGCGGTCCTACGGCAAATGGGCTTACCTAGATTTTTGCGCTGGCAGCACGCGTCGGCGAGAGGCAGGGAAAAGAGGAGGGAGCGATTTATTAATCTTCTGTGCGACATGTACGCAGATGCGATGAGACCAGATGCTGGGGATTATTTATTTAGTTTATAACACCCGGGAGACCCACCGCCACGAATCGCTCCGAGGCGATGAATTTTCTTCGCGTTGTTATGCAATCGGCGGGGTCCTTTGGTGTCTCATTTTTCTAAGGACGGGCCGCGCCGTTGCGTCCAGGAGAAATGCTCTTCTACATGTAGAGGCTTTTGAAATTTACAACAAGAATTGCTTTACATTAAATATGTCTAATTTTGGAAACGTGTCTTTTTTTTTATATTATTAGAGTTGATTATCAATTCTTATAGCTTACATTAAATACAACATTGTATTTAATACAAGCGGCACGAATAGAAAAGGAAGCAACCCTTTTCGATACAAGGGGTGTATCTTTTGCAAACATTACTCGATACGAGTAATGAATTTAATCTCGATACGATTGTTTAAATAAAATTGGTGAAGAATAATAATGGTACATAAATTCAAAGGTAAATTTCAATTACTTCAAAATTCCTCCTGTGTAAAATAATCACGAATAAGTTATTCCGTCTCGAGATTAAGTTCAACAACAACTATAGAATTTCTTTCTTAAATTTGTTTGCTTCACATTCGATCGTAGCTCTCGCTACAGTAAACCCTTTAGAGAATTTTGCCCACCGCGAGTGTGGTACGTGAACGTAGATCACATTATCCACGGCCACACGCTATTCTCAGATGCTACCAGAAAGCCATAGACATTGCACGCTCCGCGGCGATTGCGCCTCCTAAAGACAACTTCAAAAGCCGCGTGGCCGCAGGCTGTGGTAACTCGTCTTTGTCCAGCAACGTGTCGCACTCGCGGCACTTGGAGTCACCACAGTCTCAATCCAGCTGGTTTCAGGTACGGCTTATCGCGATTCCCAGACGACTCTGACAACCGTTAATCCCATTGCCGCGTGTCCTCGCTGCTCGAGAGGATTATAATAACGATCAGCGTTACGCTGACGAGTATATCTGCCGAACGACCAAAGGAAACCAACAGTTTCGACAATTTTTCTCTCCTATGACTGCCACACCTTCCATTAATGCCTCTGGTGTAAAGTGGAGAATTCTTATCATCGGCAGTTTTATTTGCTATACGCCATCAAATGATCATTTTCAAACTTCATACAGATCTTATTGGGTTGTCCAGAAAGTTCGTGCCAATTTTTAAGAAACATTCAAAGACACGTTTGAATTTCGATATATATTTATTGAATTATATAAGTACCATTTAGTTTCACGACCTTTCCACCTTTTAAGGGATGTCCACATGTCATTTGTTTTCAACCATTCCGATATATTCACACATGTACAGCCTACTAAAAATCGTCATAGACTTTCCAGACAACCCAATATATGCAATATATTAATTAAATAAAATTGTTTCATTATTCAATGTAATTCCACGACAAATATTTCTGTGCATTTCATTGGAAAATGTGTCGTCGAGACTAGTTATTTTGAAGAAAGTCTAGAAAAATGGCCCCCGGTTGGTCCCGCGACCCCTGTCGTTCCCAAGTCAGATGTCCTGAGGCTTTTTCAACTCCATTCTTCCAAGTCTCAAGGGCGCATCGGTCCAAAAATCGCAACGTCCACCCGATCCGCCATTCTCCGTGACACAGAGAGTAGAATAACGGGTCCATTACGCTGCACGCGAATCCTCGCAGTGCGGAGGCTGCATCTTGCGTAGCAATGAATCGAAAGCTGTCCTCGGGTCCGTTTTTTCCCTTCCGGGGCTGGTGTTACATCAATGTATTGTCGTTTTTCGATGGGACGCGTTCTGACGGTTTACCCTCTGCGTCGTAAAAGGCCGTGGCATCCTTACCACGGGACAAACGAAGAAATAGCACTGACATGGTCCCCAGGTACACCGTTAACCCAACCCAACCCAGCACTCGGGTTCTCTCTCACCCGGTGGACGAGCGAGAAAGAGAGGAAGGTCGCGAACGATATCTACGACATGCCGATTCCGCATGAACGGGCAGAAAATACGATGCTGTATCGTTCCCCTCGGCCAACCCCTTCTACGATCACCCCCTCCCCGCTTGGGTACCTCACCGCGGTGAGTCTGGGCATATTTATTACCCAGGAAACAAAATGGCAAGTGCACGGTAGAGCCTCATTTGCAAGATCTACCTAAATCTACCTCGTGTCCGCGGAGACCGGGTATCCAAGGTTGCCAGTCTTAATGGACGCTGATCAGGAAATATTTATCTTTGTTAGCCTGGTTTCTTTCCCTGGTGGACGGCTGTCGTGTCGCATGTGCTACTGGGAATGATGCTCGTGGCTCTCTTGCGGTTGTCCATTTTCTCTGCGACACTGTTACTTTCAGTGTGTGCGAAATCGGAGCTGAAGAAGACGGAGGTCTCGGTCGGATATTTAAATTTCACGGAAAAGATTTGTAAGACGTATCCAGAATAAAATTAAACGATGCACGGGACCCGATGAAGGAGAATAAATTAATAAATTGATTAATATTAGAGCAATGGAACGAAGCGGGTAAGCGAACGCTAACGAGGGAGAAATTAGCGTAGCGTACTTGAAATTTTGTCTTCGTTATGAAATAGGAGATACTAAACCTGATTGTAGATTATTGCCAATAACCGTATAACTATATTGCCAATAACCATATAATCTACAACAGGATTCATGGTTTCTATACTACTAACTAGTTACGAAACATTAATAACATTGGATGTAAAATGACAGATTTTTCCTTTAGTTATTGCCAATTACCATGTAACCTACGCTTGGATTTATGGTCACCGTTAACAGGGACAAATCATTAATAATTTCTTGGATATAACAAACTCCTCCCTCTGAGGGAGGTCTCAGTTCGATATTTAAATTCTATAGTAAATATTCCTTAGGCACACCAGAAGTAAAATTAAATATTACGTTTTGCAGGAAGAACAAGAACTGATAAAGGAGAGTAAATTAACAAATTGGTGAATAAACCAGCAATGAAATTTATTATCCGTATATTAACTCCAAGTTTCTCGAATCTACAACTCGAAGTATCAATTTCACAACAAACAAACAAAGATACCCACGCATAGCGCAAGGTATGCCCCCTATTTCATGATCCGGCGTATGCGCAGGAGTACGCAATCGTCCCTAATGCACCTGGTGAGAACTTGGTCCTTAAGTGGCGGCAATTATACCAAGGACGGTTTTCGACAGAGGTAATCGCGATTTCGTCGCAACGCGTCGCCAGAAAAACAGAACTGACCCCCCTCCCCCCCCCCCAAGATTGCAGCTCCGGCTTCGTTCGCGGACAGGTTGCCATAAGCTCTCGCTTTTCTTTGACGCGCAACGAACGCTCCAGAACCAAGTGCAATGCTCCGTTGAACGTCTTAACCGGTTGCCTCGGAAAAGCTTAGGAATAATGGGTACTCAAGATACCGCGCGATTACCACTCGGCTGTCACACCCTGATATTCCTTCGACTACTAGGCGTGCCATGCCTTCTGTAATATCTTTTGTTCTGCGTCCTCACTTCGGATAAAATGGACTTTTCGCCGAGATATTGCGCAACTTATCCGTGCAATCGAGTTTCGTTTTATGGGGTACACCAAGGACGATGAATTAACCCCTTCACTGCCTGAGAAGTACGCGTTGGCAAAGTACAGTTTCTCGTGTTGTTTAAAACTGAAAACTAAAAGTGTAGTTTAAGCACTGATGGTGGACAATTAGGTACGTACAGTCAGTCCAATAAATATTCGTACCCTCCATGTATATCGAAGAAAAAGGTAAACGAAATGATAGGTATGATGTTTCCAAATAAATTTGTTCCGTTATAGAAATATACATGTGTAATGTTTATTCATGTACGTATTTATAATGAAAATCGGAAATCACCACAAGGGTGGTAACATAAGGCTTAGCAGCTTGGTAGTCTCTTTCCTCCGAAGACCATGCTTAAAAGATTCATCTTTTCCCTTCGGAGCTCCAAATCCTTCCCACTCGTGACACCGCTCGTCGATCGCCATCACCCCCGAATGGAGGACGTCGGACGCGTGTAGTCGGCGGTCCACGCAGCCGGGGACCCGCAGCGGAATCATAAACACGGGGACCGAGGCCAGGGAGCCCATGTGGGTGCGCCTTTCACATATGGTAAGGACGTTCAGTCAGCCCGGGTCCCCGTATGGCAAGGAACGACCGAGAGGGAATGAAAAGAGGGAGAGAGTGATCCCAAGGCAATAGTAGTATTAGTAGTCCGGGCTAGTAGTGGTAGCAGGAGTACTAGTAGTTGTAGTCGTGAGGTAGTAGGGTATACCTTACTCCGGTGAGCGGAGGCCACTGTCAGTTCTCCCGAGACCATAGGCTCGAGCCATCGCGAGATCTCCCTCTGACGATCACCACGATCCACGGCGACGCCTCGTCAAGTTGTTACCTTGGACGTCGTCGGGGGAATCCGCGAGTTCCACGCCGGGGGAGCGTTCGTTGCGCGGGAGGACGCGTCACCCTTTCGATCGTACCTTGAAATCTCTCGCTCGACCCCCGCCAGGGTCAGCCGGGACCACCTGGGTCTCCTCGGGTCTCGAAATTCTCGCGGACTGTTTACGAGGTCGACGCTTCGCGCGGAGGCGTCCTCGCGTGACGCGTCCTCGATACTCTTCCATCAGGCGTGTCCCCGTCTCGTGAGGATTCGACGGGGATTGTCGTCGGCTCCGTAACAGGGAACATTTTCGAGGTTACCTCGGGAGCCAGCCAACCACGTGGACCGGTCGCGAGCGGAGTGTCTCAGTGGGATTTTGCGCGTAAACAGAAGCAGCTGACTACCGCTGTTGTTTTTGTGGCCAAGTGGTAAAGTGGTGGGAAGATACCCCTCGACTGGTCGCTGGTTGGTCGTCGATCGAACGCGGGGAACAAGGTAGGGATTGTCGGCAATTTTCAGCTCGATTTGTCGCGGAGCAGCTGGTCCCGACCTAGGTTCTTATTGTCTTCGATGAGGAATCGTGGGCTCGTCTTGTGACGAGGACAGCGGGAGCCTTTGTTGGGGTTCCATCGTGGTAGCTGAGATTTATCAAAATATATACTGTTGGGAGATGGAAAGAAGATTAGGGGCTAGGGGGAATCTTCATTTGTCTCCGGTTTTCACCTTTATAGGGCAGAATTCCCTGGGCATTTCTTTTGCAAAAAAAGTATGAGCTAAGAGATTTAAAAATAGAAAATTCTCATCTTTAGTGGTACAGTTGTTTGTTTGTTTCACGCGTCGACACAGGTAGCTTCGAATCACTTCGCTATGTCTCGACACGTCTTCTTTATTTAAATACGACTATTTAGACCAATAAGGTTCTATCAATGAAAGACGTACATGTCGAGGCCTGAATGTCCCATTGATACCAATCTTACCCTTCCGCTAATCTTCTTCTCGTTTTCCAATAGTATCGCGACTCCCAACCAAAGTATACAGAGTCAAACGATTACCATGGGTTCGCATCTCCATCTTCAGCAAATCACCAACCAAAAAATAAACACAGACCATCCTGTAAAAAAATATTCCTTTACAACTTTAACTACGAATCAAGTTTCTCGAGAAAACGATAGCAATTTTCGCAAATGGAAAAAGTACGTAAATGGTATATAATAATATAATATAAATGGTAGCCTCACGGCGGACAAAGGATCGTGGAGTACCGGATTAGAGGAAACGCAGTAAGACGCGAGGTGACAGGCGCGCGAACACAGCTGTGAATCGGCAATACGTGAGCGATTCCGTTCGCTAATTGTAAAAAAGATAGGCTAATACCCGAGGCGAGCGTGCCTAGTACATCAGGAATGACGAAGCACCACCTGACATTAAGGTTTACTCTCTCCTTCCACCGCCGAGACGTTAGCCAACGATTACACTCGGCTGGCTGGGTGTGCGGGTGCGTTCCCCGCCGGAGAATGGCGATTTGTCAGTCAATTTCTTATCGGATTAGAGGCATTTAACGTACGATCGTGCGTACACCCTTTCTGGGCACCTGTGCCTAACGTTCCTAATCTCCCTTCGTTTAACACGCTGCCCTTTGCCACATGCCATTCCTAATAGCAAACGCGATGCTTCCTCTAGACCCTCGAGCAACAACGTATTAGCATAGCTATCCTTGGCCGCGTGGCAGCTCCGATAACGTTGCTATGGTATTTTTTTATTATCTATTATTCCTATTCATCAGATTAGGAATAATGAATTCAGTGCTATTTTATGTCTAAGAGACAGAAGAATTAAAGTGGTGGATGCGACCTTAAGGTTGAGGTCGTTTGTATAATAAATCGTTCTCGAACGGTGTATGCGTGAACGCGCTGAAAGTTAGTGCCGTTGCGGTAATAACGCCGCAAACGTGTCACCGTGTTACCCGCTTAAACGCGACGATTGCCGCGTTAAGTGCAATCATATGGTCGCGAAAGGACCCATTATGAGAGCTAATTGTCGCCCACCTTTCATCAGCACTGAAATCCCGTAGTCCTTTAGCTATTGCGCCAATGTCCAACGTAAAGAGACAACTGTGCACACGTGTACATAAATGGTCATCGAATTTGGTACTTAAATCAGTGGCAGTAAAACGGAACTGTTGACAAGATTGAGCAGTTAGAGCAAACATACACCATTCGTTAACACGTTCGTTTCCACGTCATCCAGAAATGGGTGTCAGGATTGTTCGTTAAGGAAATAAACAAATTAATAGCCTCGAGAGACAATTTTAACGCTACAGAAATTTTCATGAGTTTCAGTCTGAGGGATGAGGGGTGAAATAAATAAATATTTGTATGCATGAAAGTCATAGCCATATTCAAGAATTTTTTTCTTGGAAACAATTCACTTAATGGAAGATTCGTGAGTATAGATTTTTTTAAATTAAATAGCCACAGCTACAGGTGGTTCCACTCCTCGAAACACGAGTTTTCGAATTCAACGATCGATCCTTGTCACTTTCGCGCGAGAAGATCGACGATTCGACTAAATAAATGAAACGAACCGATTTTACATGTATTAATATATCGGAAGTGACGTTACACGTGTGATCTAATCGACTATGCTATAACTTACGGAATCCGTCGGGGACGTCGGTTTGGATTACAGTTTCTAAGCAACTCCGAGGGCTGCCGTTGCTGCCGGCTACGCGAAGGCAGCGGCCTCTTCTAACTCGTTTCTACACAGATGGCTGATTATTGAGCCAGTCAGGACCGGGTATCCGATAGGGTTAATCTATCATCTCGGCGGGAGTCGTTGCTGCCAAATGGCGTGAGCATCGCGATCTGAAAATCGCGTCACAGCGTCAAGCGGTCGGTTTCCAGGAAACGGCGAATTCCACGGCTTAACGCGAACCTGTTCCATCGAAAACGACCTTCCTACGCCCGGACAATGGGTGTAGGCACGGGGCGTGGGTGATCGACGAAGGATACGAAAGGTGATCTGACCTTATGCGATTCGGATACGACCGTGCTGGGATTTGAGGACGCGGAACAGGAACAGGATCTCCGATGACATTTCGTTATTTTCTATTTTGAGAAGCTCGAGGGTCGAGCCGTTATAATTATAAAATATTAATAATAATAAGCTTGTTATATCGTTCATAAAATAAGACATGATTTAAGTTCCAATTCTTTTCTGTATTTATATATAAAAAAAAAAAAAAAAAATTATAAACCTGTGCTGAAACAGAGGTCGACATTCGGCGAGTAATTATTCTATTACGTCATTCGAGTGCAAAAGTGAGGCTAGCGATGACGATAGACGGAATGTGGATACGTGGCGAGACACAAGGGGCAACCCGATTAGAACAGACAGCTCGGTTTTCTTGGGGCTCCGCGTTACTTCGAAACCAGTAGAGCTGGTTCACCGTCTAAACGCCGTACGTGTTACAATGCAGCGCCGCCGCGAAGGTTAGCCCCGTAAATTGCTGTCATTCATTGGCCGACCGTGCCAACTACGTGCAAACGTGGTCGACGAGGATCCTGCCGGAAGGTGGATTCCTAACCCCGCGACCTGCTGCCTAAAGGGGGTAGTCGAGCTCAGGATTACGCCTCCACCAAGCAGAAGGTGTAATTGAAGAGGATTTAAGGACTAAAGGGAACACAGATCGTTTTTAATCCACCTAATTCCAAAGAGATGTTCGACGAATATTGCGTGGATGTTGCATATATTGCAAATATTGCATGAAATCTGAGAGACCCATTCCCACTATTTCTGGGAACTGTTAACTGGTAGCGCAACGTCATTGTCGTTCTCTACTCGTAACTTATAAATAATTATTAATTTATAGATGATAAAAATGGTCTCCTTCGAATTATCAACTGTCAACTAAACATCAACTAAATTTCTCATTGCTCGAGGGACGATAAATAACATTTAAGGCTAACCTGGCGCCTCTTAGATAGGATTTCAACAGCATCGAGCAAAAATCTCGCCAAGTATTCGATCATCGAGCATGTACGATTACTCGACAGCTACCCCACACCACGACACGAGGGTAAAGAGGTTAATTCCGCCAATTGTCGACGCTCCTTTCCCTAGCGTTCACGTCTGTCGATTTGCATCGCGTTGCCGCGGTAAAGCACGTTTAATTATAAGCGCGGAAGCCCGCGAACCGATTCCGCGGCGGCTTTACAGGCTGGTCGTAATTTACCATCGCGTTAGGCTGATTTTACAACCTGACAGGGGCCTCTCGGAAAACGGTGGACCATTTTGCCGTGGCCTCTGCTCGACAGAGCAACGTTCGTCCCTGGCAAGGCTGCCACTTGTGATAACACACATACGATATCATGTGATACGTTTTGATTGGAATATGTTCGATAATAAGGAGCAAGACAAATATTAGGTTGTCCAAAAAGTTTCTTTCGCGAGTTGCACTCAATTATTTTATGTGGTCGTGTTTCTATAAATAGACAATCTAATTTCATAGATAGTCATGTTGTAACAGTAATGGAGCAAAATGAATCGTGCACGATTCAGTAATGTAACATAAAACATAAAATATTGTGCATGTATTACTTATATGTACAACCTAATAATAATCTACTCTCATCATTTAAGATGGGGGACTCCATATGGCCAACCTGTCCTGTCCAGAAAGAATGAAAGTAGACATACAAGTGCTTCTAAATCAAATTGTGGGTCAGGTATGGCAAATCCTTATTCAAAATGGTCTCCGGGAAGTTCGTGGCAATTTTTCAGAGAGCCAGTTACAATAGTTGTCGAGGTTTCGATTTCTTTTTTCATCGGGTAGTTCTTATTTATTTTTTACGATCCAATCGTTACCCATTTTTCCAATCAAGTAGAGAGCCCCCTTAATGACAACCCTGGTCACTGAAGCGTGGGGACGCCTCTGGTCGGGCTGGGGTGATGCTGCGACCAGGGGGAAGGGAAGAACGGGGCGGGAATTAACAGGTTACCGTGTACGAGGGACCGGTGCACGTAATTACGTTCGTTACGTCGCGTTACGTACGTTTACTCTGGAAGCGGCGGTGCGCCGAGGGGTCTTTCCCGACATATCGTTAAGCCGAGCAGCGGTCGAACGACGGAAAAAGAGCCGCGGAGCCAAACGGAGAGTAGAGGAAGAAAGGAAAGCGACCCGGCAGAAAACCCACGTACTCCTCGTGGAAGTAAGGAACGAACTGGAACATCCGCCGCTGTCTTCTATATCGCCGCGTTCTTCAGGAATTTTTACGACTCCTTCTGGACGGCCGTTCTCAGCTCTAGGATAGCTAGCCACCGCGGGTCCCCTTACCTCGCCAGAGACGAGGAAGCTGCGGGCCACTTGTGCCTTTACTACTTTCGCGTTTAAGCGGCTATTAGCGGCGATTCTCGTGACGGTAGGGCTCCACCTGAACCCTCGGACGGCTCCGCGCCGCCGACAGCCACCTTTAAGGATTATTACGTTCCTCCGAGAATCTATCTGCCACCTCTTTGTTCGCACGTCCGTCCAGTACAAATATGCGCCACTTTTAATTACGCCTCCGACCTATCGTCGGGGCTCTATTAGGCTAATTGCGTGGCCTTTCGAGCCAAGGACGCCCCGGGAGCCTTTGAACCAGCCGATTTTTCGGGGCGAGGTCGTCCCACGCTTTCGGGGCTACGCTGCCGGACGTGTAATTGCGGTTAACGAGATCGTGAAGGGAGACTTTTATTTGTCGTCGAGTAATTTATGCGCGGTTTGGGGAGCCGCTGGTTGCGTGGATTTCGAGGTCGATTCTCCGGGGGTTGGTAGTTTCGGAATTGGAAGTTATTGGTGTGATGGGATCGGTGGCTGTGAAATATATTTTAAATCTTTGCACTATGGAGGTGGAATTTACGTTTTTAATAAAACACTACTTAGGGTGAGGTAACAAAATAAAAAAAATTTAATCTTAAATCTCAAATCTCAAAAATTAAATATTAAATCGCGTTGCAGTAAGCAGTCACATCTAGATAGCATCGAAACGACTCTTCCCAGTGAACTGAAGTTCGATAAGAAAAACAAAAGTCCTCTTCCTGTGTCTCTTCGACAAGGTACATACGTGCATACACACTGAAAAAAAACGTTTCTCGCGTCATCAACGAAACCGAAGAAGAACGAAGGAACTCGTTAAGAAGATTATATACAACTCGATGATGCTCCCATTCCCTTGTATCGTTTACTTCGGTACCAGCGAGGATTATTCATATTATTTATTCGACTGGCTACGGGTCGAGTCGCGATTTTTCTTTTGCGATTCCAAAGCCGCGCTGCATCGGCGTCTTTACGCTGGGGCCTGTTTACAATAATAAAGCGTTGCAGTTTATTTTTCTAGATCGAAGAGACAAACGATAGCGCGTCAAGGAATTCCAATCTCGCAGCGGTGCATCCCCCGGGTTCAATTACAATCTACCTAAATGGTAGATTCCACTCGGCCCAATAAAGGCGTTTTGCAATTAGCACCAACTGCATTTCCATCTACGCTGCTCCTCCCGGTCTGCCTGTTATTGCCGATGCATTATGATAGCGCCGTGGGACCCCGAGAGATGCTGAAGAGGAAGATAGGCACGAGAGAACGTCGAACCGAGCCAACGAGCTGCGGATTTTACGCTAAAGACAGGTTGAAACGTTCCGGGGTTCGATCGCGTCTTTCATTCGCGAGACACTTTTAGCGAGCGATACACTCTTTGCGAATTGTCATTTCGTCTCGTCGTTATTTACGCGCGAACGCATGTTTGAAAGCACGCGTGTACCTTGTCGAAGAGGCTCAGAAACAGAACTTTCTGCTATTGCAGGAAATCATCGACGTGTCCGAGTCTGGAACGATGGTCTGCGTCAGGTACACGCTAACGCTGGTCATTAATTATCGAACGAGTTGCCAAACAGTGAATGACCTTGACCAGTGAATACGACCTCGACTAATTCGACACGTTTAATGAAACCAGAAAGGGGAAGTTAAATACGCGAGATTATCACCTTAATGTCTTTCGAGGCAGGTAAACAAGAAATTAATTAATTCGAAGAGACAGACACGATCGTTAGCTTTCTCGAAAAGTTAGCTTCTTCCTTTTAAGACACCGAGGCGAAGGGTATTTGGATCGGTGTAACTTAAATGTTACCTTGGAATGACGTTCAGTGCGCGGTATCTCAATAATAAAAAAAACAGAATCAGTTCTTTTCTCTTCGGAAGAGTCACTGTCATAAGAAAGTCGTGTTCCAAGGCTTGCCGTAATGGCGTCACTCATGACTCGGAGAAATTTCAATCCAGACCGCGCGATTGCTCATCAGAAATCAAACTTTCATGTATTCGCTTTTCTCGACCTTCGTGTTTTCGAGACGCTTAACCATTTCATCCGCGGTATGAGAGGTAATACTGAACAAGGAAAAACATTTTTAAATACGTATACGTGTCGTTTAAGAAGATCTTAATTGGCCGTCAAGGCGGGATCGTCAAATACACGACGTTTCCAGTAAATTGCAATCGACGCTGACGCAGCCGAGAGGATGAACGCTTTATCCGCGACTACGAGCGACGCCCTCCTTATTCGCGTGCATATATCAGCGTTGGACCTGAGATATTATCCTCCTCGGGTTCGACGTTATTTTTCCAGGTTTTTCCTTTAAACCGTGGAAGTGCAAACATAACGGGAAATTTACGCAAACACGAGTCCCCTGGACGCGACGATATTAATCTCCGAACTCGCGCCGTTTCTCAATGCTCGGCGACAATATCGTCGTAAATTCGTGGCAAATCGAATTCAGATTTATTCTCACCGCGAAGGCTTGTTTATGCGCGAGCCTACGGGGGCTCGGAGCATACAGGTGTCTACTTTCAAATCGGAGAGCCGCTACTTCGTTTGAATGTCAATTCGTTTCGCTGCACGCGGTACCCTTCAAGGAGAACGAGACGATTTTTGTATTATATCTTTTATTTTAATTCCCCGCGAGCGTGTCCTGTCCCTCTGCGCCGTCTCTCTCTTAACCCCTTTCGGCGCGGGACACGGCCGCTGGAAAGTGCTAATCGATGGCTGAGTATATCGAGTATTGACACGAGCCTCGCACCTACGTTCTTCGTTTTTCCACTTGCGCCGATGACGAACGGTTTGCTTGGTATTTTGCGCCGATACATTGTCTCGTAAATAACGTTATTATACCGAGGATAGTTCTCCGCGGAGCCGCGATTGCCGCTGTCGGTCGTCTATTGTAATTGCGCTTTTGTATTATTATTAATCACGGTACGGTGCTCGTCGCTGTCGACGGTCGCGAACGTTGGACAGGTTTAGATGTGACATTTGCAGTTATTGAAACATTCGCGGCTTTTCATTGGAGTCCTTGGGATGTTTACGCTCGTTTGTTGCAATTCAAGTGTTTTCAGAACGTAAGCTGGAAGCCGAAACATCTCTTTCCATGCATTCGTTAACGACAAAGACAGCGATTTTTTTCACGTCGAGTTGTTAGATGGTTATTCAATAATGTTTAATGATCGAGGTTTGACCTTTATATTATATACGAGATGATTGTGATTGAAGATAATTGTACCTTTTTATGTACACTCAATTATTACTTCTTTCAAGACGTGTAATCCATTTATTGATACCTATATATTTATTATATATTAATCTATAAAACCAGACTAAATAAATATTGGGTTGCCCGGAAAGTTCGTGCCTATTTTTAAGAAAAATTCAAAGGCATATTTGAATTTTGATGTATATTTATTTAATTATATATGTACCATTTTGTGCCAGAACCTTTCCACCTGTTAAGGAATGTACACATTTTATTTGTTTCCAGCCATTCTGATATATTCAGACCTGTACCGCCTACTAAAAATCGGCATGGACTTTCCAGACAGCCCAATAATTCTAAATAAACGTCATAAATATAACACAAGTGAATATAAAAAAATACTGATAATCGTGTCTATAGTCCACCTTGATATCTATCTCTGAACATATACATACGTTCTTTACACTCAAAGGGTTAACAGCAATTACCATCGTTTCATGCGTCCCTTATTATTACAAGCTCCGAGTCGATGATACGAAACTTGCATCGCCATTTATAATCGCATCAATCACGGAACGAAATTCTAGTTTCGTTCACGGTTTGACGGCCGGTGCGCGTTCGGATGACTCCATCCGTCATATTCGTTCCGCGCGGCGGAAAAGCGGGGAAACGAAATGGAAAGGGACATTACATCGGGGTCGGTGTAGCTGTGAAAAATCGAAAGTGGATTTCCGCGCGTAACCGGTCACCGAAGGTGGGGGCAAGGATCGTCGCGTTCCATGCGCCGTGAAGCACGTGAAGCTTGCATGTGCACACGCGACCAGCAGGATGTGTATATCGTTACCCTCGATCAACCGCGATTAGAAATCACGGTTAAAAATCGATTCGTGCGAGGAGGTCGCCGACACCGCTATCGTTCCTTGTTTTTCTATCAAAGCTGCAGCGTTCCTCGCCTCTTTACCCTGTTCGCGATCCGTTGCAGGTAATGGACGCTACCTGTTCACGAGCACGTGTAAAGTAGCGCTTTCAAGGTAAAATAATGAAATTATAGGATCTATGAATTGATTTTATATCGGTCTCAGTCATTTGAAATATTACTAATAAAATTGAAGCTGGAGGAGTGGTTCGAATATCTCCAATTTCAGACTAGAAAGAAAAGGAAAATTGTTGCGCTTATGAGAATTATTCTCATTCGTTGTAATTTTTACGTAAGGAAGAACTTTTGCTTACATCGCGTCATTTAGAAATTATAAAAAGAAAAAGAGAAAAAAATATTTACGCCTCCGAAACAAAAACAACTGAAGTTAACTGTAAATCAATCAATCATTCAAAATGATCCTCTTTTTACTTCGATTAACCCTCGTACTCTCAACTTAACGCTCGCCTGACCTTATAAATACCTTCGATCACGATCGAGTGTTTCGTAAAATCCTCCAGAATGCCCCGTTTAACTCCACGAGTTCGGTCAATCACCGATCCGCGAAAATTCCAACGTAAAAGATTTCATAAATCCCATCCGTGCGCGTCTTAATCGGTATTCTTACGGCGTCGCGATGCCCCGAAGCATATCACGTGCGCGAGGCGTTATGGTCGCGCGAATATTCTTAATCTCACGAGTCCCGCGGCTGCGTCTGTTAGGATTTCCTCAGTGCATAATGCACGGACTTCAGGGTCTCCTGATTTAAGCGGACAGCTTCGAGGATTCGCATGAACGCTATTTATACGATAGTGGACACGACTGGGCGACAATAGCCGAATTTCGTATGCCAACCGTTCCTACGCGACAAAGGGAATACATTCGGAGCACGTGCATTTTTCTTAAAGGCTAAACACGCGTTGAATCTTCCTTCGATGCATCGATTAAATTCGTTGGAGACGTTTCGTGCACTTGTGGCCATACAGTCAGTCCCAGAAATATTCGTACCCTCTGTGTCTATTAAAGAAAGTCTTAAATGAAACGATAGGTGTGATGTTTCCGAATAAATTTTATGTGCATATTTATAATGAAACATTTATTTCAAACAAGCCTATTATTTAATTGAGATGAATTCTTGTAATAGACACAGACGGTACGAATATTTATGTGTGAGCATATTTATGGAATAGTTAAGAGAAAGAAGGACCGACTAGGACCTAACCTAGGACGACTTCTGGTGTGCGCGTTGACGTTCATACGAAGCTAGAAGAAGAAAGGAAGTGAGAAGGAGAAAGGCACAGACGATGCCTAATGAAACCAAGGACAGAAAAAAGGGAAGAGTTGAAAAAGTCTAATAAGTAGGAGCCCCCGAAAATCAGATAAAGGAGTTCTAGCGTCGAAGAAGGAGAGCAGGGAGTGTAAGGTCGGCGGGCGCCAGGCCTCTGATGTTTCGAAAGTCATCTCGCGGCGAGTTTTTGTTCCGTAACAAGGTGTAGGCTATGTAAAGGTCTTTCTACGCCGGCGAATCAACGGCGACGGCGAAAAAGGAGCCGCGGGGCCTGAGCTACGGTCACTGTTACCAATTTGTATGGTCCCCGCTGGTTACCCGATGTAGGTTTGACCGCAACGGAACATCGTGAACAGGCAGTTTCGACCCTTCTGGGAAGAAGAAAGCCGTCGCAGAAAACGCGAAACGTGACGCCTGGCCGACATTTTCTCGCTCCGAGCGCCGCTCTCTTATCCAATCGCGACTCGCAACAATGTTTCAGATCGAGCGGGCCCAAGTTTCTCGCACGCCAATTTCCAGCACGTCCGCTCGTGATAGAAAAAACGGAATTCGTGATTTAGAAGGGAAAGGTTTGGTCGGTGGAAGTCTAATTTTAGTGTAGCCGGCGAAGGTTGTAGAACGGAATTGTTTCACTCTTCGTTGAGGAGAGTCCAATCTTTCAGTGGTTCCCCATAGCAAGGCTATGGGATTATCTACAAAAATACACCTCGTAATGAATCTCTTATTTGTTATTCCTTTATTTCTCACAAATTAATAAAAAATGTTGTTTATATAGCACATTCAACTTTAGTCAAGCTTACACTTAATTATGTATAAAATAATCAACACGAGACATTTAATCCTCTATAGGTTACTGGTATTCGTCGTTACCGCTAAGGAAGGGACGGAAATTTAGTATTTTTAAGTTTCTACGCTCATAAAAATTCCCAGGGAGCTCTGTCCTATAACACAAAATTCTTAACTGTGTAGAAGACTCTGCACCCTTGTAAATAAATGAAAGGAAGTAAATAAGTAAATAAATAAGTTTTCCTAATGTTTCTCCACAAAAATCAACCCCCTAGTACAAAAATCTACCTTCCTCAAACGACTCACAATAGTCCTGCTGCAAGATTCGTCCTCCCTAACAAATTTTGCCAACCTCTCTAACCTCTCCAACCTCAGCTCTCGTAATAGATAGACGTCTGAGCTGATCAATCTTTCGTGCAGCGTGCGTAATGGATCGTGGGAAGGGTGGAGAAAAGGTAGCCGTGGCAGACAGCCTCCGACGATTTTCGTGCGGCGAACAGATCCTTGAACAAAAAGCACCAGACGTCCGTTCAACTTTACATCGTGGTTGAATTTTTTACCGCGGCGATCCCCGTCGATCGGCAGTGCATCCCTCGTGGTCACGCTCGATTTCGTCGGGACGGACGGGACCCCTTTCGTCGCTATATCCTCCGCCTCCTTCCCCACGCTCCCTCTTCAGAGGGATCGCCGCAGGCTGGAATTCTGCGTGCGCTTAGAGTCGGCGCCAATTACGCATTGGAGCACTAATCGACTCGCGAAAACTCGATGTATTATTTTTAAGAGCATTCATGAATTTTTGGAGCTGAGCTTTCGATGTTCTAATGAATTTTTGCAGCTGAGCTTTCGAGGTACTGATGAATCGACTCGTGAAAACTCGAGATGCCCTTTTCACGAGGATCCATGAATTTTTGGAGCTGAGCTTTCGAGGTCCTGATGAATCGACTCGTGAAAACTCAAAGTATTATTATCACAAGGATCCACGAATTTTTTTGAGTCGAACTTTTGAGGTCCTGATGAACTTTTGGAACTTTTCACTCCCTTCGAGCATCCATGTAATTTCTGCGCCAGAAGGAAGTTTCATTTGGTAAAAGATCGTAATTTTTCCTCGAGGAAAAAGCGTTCTCGACGTGCCTTTATACAAATATATTACAGCGATATGGGACAAATTACTTTATTCCCAGTAGCACTTATTGGCACTATTACCGCTAACGGCGCGCCTCGAGTACAAACCATTACAATTTCCTGCGCTGTTTTTCAACGCCAGGCTCAGCGATGCACGTAAGTTCCGATGCATGTCGTTTTTCCGGGCAAAACATTTTAATGGCCTGCTGCCAGGACTATACCCTTGTGGAACACTGTCGACAACTCATTGCTACTTTCTCTCTCGATAGACCCTTCGTCTGGTCTATTATTTCGGACTATTTTTCAGTTATTAGATATTATATTATTATAAGATATTAGTGGTTAGAATACAAAAGGAGCCACAATTTTGCTATCCATATCTATTCTTAATCTATTTTTCTTCAAGAAAAGTTACCTTAAGCCAGGATGATAGACAATACACAAAAATCTAGTCGCTAACTTGTGCACTTCTATAGTTCCCGATTAATTAAACCGATAGTTCTATCAATTACAACTATTCGATAATTTTTTAAACACAACCTTTGAATCGAGCATCATCTCTGGACCAAGCACCAAGTTAACAGGTTTCAGTAGCCAGCCACTGCAATTAAAAAGCCCCCGGTCGCATAAAGTGTCAACTCGAAGAAGGACTATAAGGATTAAATGCCACATTTCTGGCCGAGGATCGCTTTTTCCACAGCAACAATTTCAAAAACCACGAGAAGACATTCCCATCGGAGAGTAGCAGGCCTCGTGGACACGGTTGTGCGTCGCGTTTCAGCGGTTAAGAGGAGGAAGAGACCGTCGCCGGGGAACGACGACGAGAACGAAGCCGCTCTGGAATTATTAGTTAGGTTTCCCGGTATCGTGGAAGGATGCCGCAACGAGAACACCGGCGGGGGCCTCCCCTGACGTTGTTCCCGTCTCGTTCCATCCTGGAACCGGTAGCAGATAGCGTTTCTCCCCGCTGGCGGCGTGTTCCGGCGCGCTGGAAACGAGTGTCATCGGGTGTGCGCCGCTCGGATCGGCAATGACGCCCCGTAAAAACGCCGGGGAAAAAAGCGCTAATGCCCCGGGAGATTCCTGAAGGAGGGACCGTTCTTGCCCAGGCGGAGCTGCTCGGCACCAGGGGAACTTTACGAAACGGGTATATCATCACGGCATTCTTTCCGCGGCAGCGACGATGAGAGAACACGAGAACTCGGCGCGGGACGACGACGACGACGAGGAGGTGGACGACGACGACGACGACAACGACGACGAACGTAAATTTCTGTGCTTCTTTATGCCCGGCGGACGTTTAAAATCCACTTTAGCTTCTACCGTCTCACAATGGGACCACCCAGCGCAGCGAGCATTCACGACCTTTTCCTCCTGGGTTCGATATTAAAACTGGACGTTATAACGACGACGCCGGTGGTTTGGGGCCGGCGCGGGAAAGGCGGAGGCATCGAAGCACAACGCCCCGGTTGGAGGAAGGGAAAGAGATATTAATTGCCACGATCGGTTTATAAATAAGGCGAAAGCACCGGTAGTGGACGGTTTTAAGGGCCTTTTCCGCTGCCGTTCCCTTGGCTCTTATTGGACTCCAAATTAGGGGACTAGGTGACCTCTCCATCATCAACACTTTGTGGGGGGTAGGTCGAATCTTGGGACTTTCGATTTCAATACCTCTGAACCTGTTTCAGTCATAGAATTGACGATCAGCG
Source organism: Hylaeus anthracinus (assembly GCF_026225885.1). Classification (NCBI taxonomy): domain Eukaryota; kingdom Metazoa; phylum Arthropoda; class Insecta; order Hymenoptera; family Colletidae; genus Hylaeus; species Hylaeus anthracinus. The sequence continues at coordinate 5,644,533 of NW_026534347.1, forward strand.
TCGATACGCAAATTTACAGTGCGGAGTATTTTTAAGATTATTTATGGGACTGACTGAATGGGACTGATTGAATGTCCAATTGTGACAACACAAGATATATTTTACATGCAACTTGAATGGTTTGGAGAGACCCATCTGAACGTGCTTTAATTGTCAGCTACATAATAGAAAAAAAACCATGAATTTATAAGTAAAATCACAATTGAAAGATCTATTCACCTGGCCTGGTTTACCAGAGGCTACCACGACGTTATCGTTCAACCGAACATCGCGATTACCTTAATCGCTATTAACTTTCCTGCCTGGGAAAAGTCGCTATTGGAAGTAACCCTGTCGATTTGCGAAATTGCCGAAAAGGGAACGTTACGGTATTAATACTCGCGTATCGATGCCGTAAAGCTTCACATTTAAAGGGGACAGGCCTCCAGGCTCGCCCGTGGACTTTGCCTCCGTTGTCCGTGATCATCGCGACAACGTGCACGCAGTAAATACGGATTTCTGGCCGATTTATAATCGTCGATGCCCTTGGGGGCTGCGGGTCGACCTTGAGACGGTCCAATCGCGCCAGGATCCTACCCACGGCGGAGGGGCGACGTCGCGGCACCCCAGGTGGGGAGATAACGCGCTTTTAATGCGCCTAGTCCAGTAGGATGAAATCCTCCGTGGCGTTTTACGGGTGTTCCTGTTAGGGCACGTCTGGCGCTACTTGCGCGCATGTACACCGCCTGCACGGTCGGTTTATCATACGATTATAATGCGACCTTAATTATCCGCATGACCCTGGTCTAATGAGGGGAATGAATCCCGACCGCCGCGACATTCATCTTCGTTCCGCGTCCTCGGAATCGTCTTCTTCTTTTCCTCCGGCCGTTTCATTCAGAAGGGTCATTCATGTCGGTCTCAGGCGTCCTTGATACTCGACGATCGTTTAAAAGACTCTTGGTAACCCTTCACCGATATGGAGCCATCTTGCCTTATTGGTGGGCCCTGCCCAGACGATTGTTCCCGAGAAGGTCTTCGAGTTTTTCTGCGCCATCCCCCTCTTTTTTTTTTTATTATGTCTACGCCCTATTGTGATCGTTTCTGCCTCGTCGACCTCGCTTCGTTGTCACTGTCGCGAAAAATTTCTATGAGGACAGGTTACTGATACGACAGGACACTTTTAATTTTCAGATTAGATCTCGTAAGATTGCCCTGAGACGCTTGTACTAAAAATATTTTTGTAATGCGAAGGGTTAATGGTTCTATACCAATTTTCCCATTTAACCTATTCACTGTTAGACAAATTTACAGCGTTTCCCCTTGGGCGCCAATATTTACTACAGATGTGTAACCTTCTTATTTTAAAAAGAACATTTTCGATCTTTTTTTGCAATAATTCGTAACTCTGGTAATTCACTCTACATAATCGAGTCGGCTGGCACACTTCAAGCCTGACTTCACTCGGAGACGCTAATCCAGGTCGCAGCCTTCCCTTGAAAGCAGCTTATGGACTGTTTCCACGTGGCAAAAATATCTGTCTTCCTCCTTCACCTTTCGGTTTTTTCTTCACCTTTTCCATCCCTTCCTGGTGCTCTCACCTTTCCCTTGTACCCGGCCACTGACGTGTCCGAACCCACGCCTTCGCGTTGCGAAAATATTGTCGACGAAGGTTAGCCGGATCGGTTTCGCGACCGCGATAGTCTCTTTTCGCGACAGCCTGGAGGATGACGGCACTTGCAGTAACGTTACCTCGGAAGTCGGGGTCCTTGGTGGCGGTGCAACGCTCGTGCTCACGTTATGCTCAATATTCCACATTATTTATCGAGGGACCGGGCGACTTCCGGCTGGAGGAACGACGTCGCGCCTTTTTAGGCGAGGCGCGAGGCCTTCTCCTACTTGGCTCCGAACTTGACAGGCAGACGCTATTTTTACAGAATTTTTGTCGACTCTTCCAGTCACACGACGCAAGGAAAAGGTTACAGCTGAATGGAATTATAACACGTCGACTGCCAGATCAATAATCGTCAAAATTCCTGTGACGATAAAATTTTGTGTCAATACAATTAGAAATGATATAATCTAATGTTTGTTGTGAAACCCACTTTTGGAGCTTTTTTCAAATTCATCAATCCTACCCAGATTTACTTTCTTTAACATCTCACCTTCAGGATTAACGTCTTTAATTACTTTGTGAAAATCCTTGTATGGGCGATGTGGTGGTCAACGTGTTAATGCTTTACTTATTCGTAATAGGTTAAAAAGAAAATATATCAGATTTAAGTCATGTCGCACAGTGGCGGAAAAACCCTAAATTATAAAAGTGATATTTTCATGAATCTTTCAGTCCATTGTTTCTAGAATTTCAAATCTCTCTCTCTCTCTCTCTCTCTCTCTCTCTCTCTCTCTCTCTCTCT
>NW_026534347.1:5646938-5702991 GCF_026225885.1 Hylaeus anthracinus
TCTCTCTCTCTCTCTCTCTCTCTCTCTCTCTCTCTCTCTCTCTCTCTCTCTCTCTCTCTCTCTCTCTCCATCAGCATCTTCTTCGTCCATTGTCAAGAGACAAACATCTGCAGCAACGGCAAACTGTCAGCAAGCTGTATTCTAGGAAAGATGCGTTCGGTCTTTTACGTTCAGCCGTTATATTCCGTTTAGATCCGAAAAGAGCTCGTCCAGGTCGCGACCCCATGCTGTTAGATCGTCGAGCAGGCGAGATCGCGGGTGTTTGCGTCCCGCAACGACGTCCTTGCACCTTCCCACACACGGAGGACGTTTTATAGACGACGAGGCTTCGTGGTACCGCACCCGTTATGCTTTCGCCTAGCAACGACCCGCACCGTGCGGCGTTATTGCTCGCCACCGATGTGTCTGGCTGCTCTACGAGCTCGTTCCCCAGGTGACCATTCCAGGGGCCGAGTGATGTCTACATTTTGTAATAAAGCCGCGCCCATTTCGCCGCGAACGACGCGGTTGCAATTTCGAATATGCGTGTAAACAGTTAGGTACACGAGGGGCTCGTCTCTCGGAGCATAATAGAATCGGGGCCCTTGGGGATACCTTGATGGACGAGTATTTCGACATAGTGATTAATACTGGAAGCACCGAGCAACTCAGCTCGAAGCACGTATGTCAAGCTTCGTTTAAAATTACTCAATTTTATTGCTAGTGTTAACGACAGGTTTTAGTGACCCCTAACCTAGTTTCTTAATCACTCCAACCGCCACTAAAATCCCACCTCCGAATACTCCACGAATCCTCCCAGACTCTTAATCTGCGACAATCATAAATCACCGTAATAATTCGAAGCTAATAGTTCCCGATTACTCATTAATCGTTAACCACGATATCCGATTATTCATTAACCATTAATCACACCGTCCAAGCGTTCGTTAACCATCTATCACGATTACCAATTGCTCGGTGCGATCCTAGTCATAGATTATTCCATTTTGCCCAACGCTCGTTTGCATACACTCTCACCGACGCTTACACACACTCGGGATACCAGGTTTCGCCATGGCGGCGGGCAAACATTCTTTAGCCGTGTCGGAGTGGCTCTTCTTGTTTGTTTCGCGAAAGCCAGAAGCGCGAAACGTTACGCAACTCGACCACCGTGTCGCACGCGCGGGTTCCTCGCCGAGTCGCATCCTGGAAGCTAGGCATAGGCGCGTATTCATGGGCATTATAGCGTGGCGAACTTATAGCAAAGGGAAAAGAATCCGACTGTATGCTCACTCGTTACCCATTTCCTAGGATCGTCGTGAGCTCACTTTACGACTGACGTAAGAAAGTACTTAGGCCGGTCGCGCATGCGTTGGCGCGATCGTCCGCGCATCCGCCGATCCATTGCACGGCTCCCTGTACGCGGGCTACGTCCGATGCACGGGGGGTGGGGGGGAGCTGTGTGAATCCCTGCGCGCGTGTGTCCACCCAGGCTGCACCCGAACGGGGGATTATTCATTATTTTACGACGTTACTTCCTTCTGCGCGGAGTTTGCGCTAGCTGGGAAACGAACCGAGGGACAGGGGTGCGCAACTTAACCCCAGTATCGGTTTTGCGGAGTTCCAGGACAATGGCGGATTATAGCAATTAGCGTAGTTCCACGCGGACCGCCCAAGTGCTGCGCTGGATACTCGGCTGTACAGGACAGGCTGTGGCTCGCGCGGAGGAACCTGTTCGGGGGAATGCCATTTTAAATTTATGTCCGCGACACGAGCGGATCCAAAGAATGGACCGATGGAGGAGAACGTTGCGTAGGTATGCGCTCGGTGACAATAAAAATTCTATCATCGTCGCACAGAAGATGAATGTTTGAGTCGTCGTAGAATCGTAGACTCGAGTAGACGGCGTCGCTCGCACTTGGAATTGAAACCTGCGTGTTTTATTTAGCGAAATATTCAGCAAAATTATAAATAAGATGAAAAATAATTCAGTGGATACGTTTTCAAGCACTGCCATTGCGAAGAGTTCCACGGTGAATCCGCGCATGGCCTTGGTCGAGGTAAAGTCTCGAACTCGGCCCTCGTAATTCGAGCGTCTTAGGCATTATCGAAAGAAATCCCGTGGCGGATAAGTTGACGTAAATTTCCACCGATAAAATCGATATGTGGCGCGGCTGCAAAGCGGAAAAGGTCGAAGGGAGAGCCTGAGAAAGAAGAAAAGAAAAGAGGAATTTAAGGGCTCGCTTGGGCACGTCAAGCAAGTAACGCCACCGTTAATGACACTATGAGACCAATTTCCATTTGTTTAAACGTTAGTTAAAACATCACGAAAATTTCAGAACGATCCATCGTATGGTTTATTTATGAAGAATTTCTGACGACACCGTTTTTATTTCTGCTCCTTACAGAAAGCTCTACCAATGCTCCAAAATGTCTATTAAAACTCTTTAAACTTTAGAAGCCCGTAGTTCCGAGATTAATCAAGCGATTTTTACGAACGAAACAGCATTAGAAGCGTTGATTCCTCCTCTTTAAAATGCTTTTTCTTTCATATCGATGCGATTATTAGTTTCGGAGATATTGTCGTTCGAAGGGAGGCGTGTTTTTTTTAAATCTCAATATCTCCCTCTCGCTCGCAACCTCGGACCTCTCACGCGCCCGCTGTCACGTGCTGACTCGGCACTTGATTTTTTGCTCTGTTTACTATCCGTAGTAGTGCGTACGCATTTCCTGGAATGGGAAGGTCATTCTATTTCCGGGAATTTCGTGTATCAGGTGCATCTTGAATGGGATAGCTTCGGAGCGTTCTATCTCGGGAACCGATTCACCTATCGACTTCTAACAAAATGCGTTTTCCAGGGCGTCATTTCCTCTATCTACTCGACCTATTTACTGACCATCTGCTATTCTAGCAACCGTTGCGATTTTCACGTCACTGTTCGTTTCGTTGTTAATGTCATTGTTGATGCTGCGCATTGAGAAGAAAAGGGAAGAGAGGTGGTATTCAGGGTTCTTTTTTTTAATTCTTCTGTGTCTGCTGCGGGGTCTTTTTTTCAAGCTTAACCCCTTAACTTATAAGTACGTGCGAGACTCGTAGTCTTGTATTCGGGCCAATTGTAAACATTACGGGCATGGCCCGTAATACGACGGTCGCGATTTGTAATGTGATCATAATCAGTTACATGTTATTCTTGGTCGCTAATTTTTTATTATTGATTTTTGTATAAATACTAATCATGTTTTTGATTTATGTTATATTTTATTAATTGATAATAAATCTTTTGTAGTATTACATCTACCACAATTATTATTATACATCAGGTTATAATTATTAGGTCGTCCCATAAGTTCGCGCCGAAGACTGTGTCGAAATTTAATAAAAAACCGAAGAAATTTTCTAGTAACGGTATAATGACTGTCTGAGAGAGGTAAGAAACTATTGTGAAATGAGACAGATTGTCTTTTCTTGTGACACTTAAGAGTATGTTACTTATCAAATGTTACCTATCAAATATTTCAAAAAATTAAACCAGTCGTATATTACATATACAGTAGTGCGCAATTGGTACAACTTAGGTCCGATTTACCGATTTTGGCGCAGGCTGTTGAAACGTAAATCGTAGGTTAAGGGGTTAAATTTCATTCCCCTACCAATTAATTGCCTGTGACGGTTTGCAACACGATTATTTGTCTCGTATTGCGCAAAACGAAGGAAAAACGGGCGTCGTGATAAATTCCACAGACGATAGCGACAATCAGGTACGACAATGCGTCGGTACGCATTGATCGCGGAACTATGTCACAGTCGGCGTGTTCCGTCGACGCGCATAACCTGCCCATTGTGTGTCGCGAGGACGAATAGACGATAAAAATCCTCCCGACAGACGCGAAGGATTTATACCTGTCCGCGCACAGGTGCCGTACAAGTGTATTTTCCATGCATGCACACGCGTGCGAATATGAACGTTGGAAACGCTATCGGGATCGCCGTGCATTTCCCGTTTTTTTTCCATCGACTCTTGCGCAGCGAAGTCGCATTGTGCAATATTATTCTCTCGAGTAGCGATATCGACGTTCGCCACGGTTTCTGGAACGAGCTATTGGCACTCGGAGTTGGTAGAATCGATGTAGAACAGCGTCTCTCGGCTTGAGAATATTTTTAATTCGTTGAAATTTACTACACAGCTTGAATATTTTTAGTTCCACAACAAAAAGATAACGTCCTCTGTTCATTAACTGGTAACTTCTTTATTCCATCTATGAATAATAAGTAAATGCTAGAAACAAGTTTTTCCTTTTTTCTTTATTTAACAGAGAATCTATATCTGGCTCTTTGAACCAAACCGAACTCAAATTTTCTACAAAGTTAAAATTTCGTTTCGAGACTAAAGATTAAATAATTTAATATTTGTCGTAGTATTTACTCTTGGAATGTTTGTTCTAGTCCCTTAATGAAAAGTCCTGTCCATTCCAAAATCCATTTCTAGGCTACAAACGCGTTAATGGCAATCTAGGAAGTGAAATCTGTGTAACAGTCGTATTAGTATAAACGGTTTTCGAACACGATTAAGTGGCAGCATTGCCGATTTCTCTCGCGGCGAGCGAGAAAAGTGGACGCACGGAACACTTACATTTGTAGCGACAGTTTTCGAACACGAGTCCCCCTGCTACCGTGTATCGGGAATCGATATACTGCGTGTCTCGAGGAATGAGTTATCGCCGCGGTATCGACAAACGGCGCGAAATATAGGTTGCAATATTGTACGGGAACACCGAGCACCGTGTGTCGACCGTATCGTGCAACGGGCGTCAAACAAATCGAGTAACTTTTACCGTGTAACGCAGTCATTAAAGGCATAACTTATTCCCCGATCGTGCGTCCCTTGGGCGCTGATTTGCACGATCGAATCGACGTGCACACGCCGGATAGATTTATTTCCATCGACGCGGCCGACTGTCTGTTCCTTGAGTTATATCTGGATCCTGGATACGCTAGTTCGGCCTCCATTCACGCCACTTCGATAAACCGTACATTTTTCAATGGTTTTTGTGTCATAAAAGAATAATTTTTCTAAAATACGCCATATTTTCATTATATTTTCATAGCAGACTAAAACTCGTGAATATTTCTACAAGGTTCAATTTGGTGTCGTAGTATTTAATATTTGACCTCGTCAAATTTACAATTTTTAATAACCCTCCGTTATTGGAATTAATTTCTTTATTTCCTTAAAGAAATGTCCTGTTACCTATTTCTGGATAACGCACTTTATATTATCTGTATTTTCTTATACATATGTCGTACTATAAAATACTTCCAAATATATAAAACATTTCGTAATATATTTACCGACACACTGAAATATAAATGAATAATCGAGTAATATCTACTCAAATAATTTTGCCGTCTTGTGTTTTTCAAATAAATTATTATGAAACCCGAGACACGTTATTTGGAGTTCTCGAAAAGAATTTTATTTAACAAAGCCCCGAGAAAAAACAACATACATTTGCGGGTACCGTGAAAGCGGGTGAAACGGCTGCAGATTACCGAGTGACCGCCGCCATCGGTGCAATTGAAGGCTTTAAAATGTTACTCTGATGACTTAACTGGAAACTAAAACCTGTTCCTAATAACTTTTTGCGGTGAGACGAGCGACGCGACAAAGTGCAGAAAAACGCGCGGCCACGTCGGATAAAGCACGGAGGCCGCGTATTTATTGCCACTCGAAATCCACCGAATGAATTTCTCAGGAATCGAGCCCTGATAAATTATCAACAATGCAAGGTTAGTTGGATTTCGTTGATTTATTTCCTCGGTCCATCTGTTACGCAAAAGGATCGAATGTTTGCATAACAAGCGTGCTTTTAGGAGATCGGGCTCGAAAGGTCGAAACTTTCGACTTTAATTTACATTGGAATGTTTATCATAAATCAAATATAATGTAGATAAAAAAGTTGATGAGTTATAGTGCGAGATAAAATAAAATAAAGAGAATATATTTCCTTGGTAATAAGTAGACTGCGGATTTTTATGCAGAACATAACAAAATATTGAAAGTAAATATTCGTATTTAATTTCCATTCGGGTTCAATTTTTCTAGGTAGGTTTGCAACGATTTTGCGAAAAATCGTTAAGCGCATTGCACTTTGTTGCGAAGATTTTTGGAAAATTCATAATCAGCTGGACTTGTGCGAAAATGTTTACGTTTTACGATGGCCGCACGCCTGGAAAGCGCGGCGTCTTACTTCCTTCGTTACCTTTTAACATTCTTCGCGTCGGCTGATCTAAGACCAGGAAGAGAAACACGATAGAGAGGAAGTAATTTACGACGTTAAAAAACCGAAGTGAAACGTTGTAACGAAACGACATTTCAACGACTTTGCATGGAACTTAACTAGCGACGAGGAAGGTCGAAGGTCAACCATTTTTCCCTGAAGCCATTGAATTACCGTGTAGTTAAACATTTTTCACCCCCCAAGTGTTTCCGTTCTAACGGTTAATAATGAAGGAGAAGAATCTGGTGGAGACCTTCTATACACTGCGTTTGCTAATCAAATAAAAATCAAATATATACAGGTATATATTTTATAATAATTGGGTCAACGTAGTGCACCGTCTATAATATTGGGTTGTCCGGAAAGTCCATGCTGATTTTTGATAGGTGGTGCATATAAATAAATGTATATAACAATTCAAATGTGCCTTTGAAGTTTTCCTAAAAATTGGCACGGACTTTCTGGACAACCTAATAGAAATATAAAAGATTATTAAAGTTACGAGTTAAAACCTGTCATTTTCAAGCTTCAACGCGTAGTGACTCACGCATAACGAAATAAAAGGGCGAGCCAACGTCGTTCCTGGATCGTGCTCCTTTTCTCAAAGCGATTCCAAAACCGAGCGGTCGGAACATCGAAGAAAATTTCTTCGTCGAAATAGCTAGCTCGAAACTCGCGATTTTTTCAAAGACGTCGAATGTCCCTGTCGTTAGTTCACGCAGCGATCTACGGGGTAGCGATCAGGAAGGAAGGAAGAGAATTTATAGCGTCAGAGGAGTCATCATTATGCGCCGCCTAACACGACGGGTCGTTCAAGTAGAACGACATTGCAGCAATCTCGCATGCAAGTTACTTCGCGCAGAGAAGGTTGAAGGTCGGTCTTTCAGAGAAAAGTAAACTGCCCGGCAACGTCGTTTTCTGAAGCTGCAGAAATCCCGGTGCTTTCAATACTTTGCATAGGTCAAGGATCGCGGTCACCGCGAGACGTCATGGCGCTCGCCGTTTCGAACCGCAAGCTGAATTCGTTTTGCGATGCTTAAATTCATTCTCGGTCGTCCGCGCCTCGTAATCGATATTCCAGTGGTTCCCAAGCTCTACAGAAAGGCAAACATTCGACAGAGATGGAGTACAATGGATACTTCTGTTGTTTCAATGTTGTGGAGAACTGTTTCTGATGAATTTTTATTTTTACTTTGACAGGTCTCTCCGGTGAGCTCGTATATTTCGAGCTTTGATCATGGGAGTTGCTAGAAAAATATATATGAACAAAGTTAGTTAAGATGAGCCTCCTTGAAACTGTATAATAATTGAAATTGCAATATTTAGTCCTGTGGGTTGCTAGATCTCTTTGACAAGGATGCTTTATTCTAGAAGATCCCTCGGTTTGAGGAACACTGGGATATTGGAAGAGTTGCAACCAGCTTCATCGATTCTCCGCCATAAACAATCGACCAAGTACAATTTGTCACGTATTTCATGAACAGATCGCACTTTTGATGTACCTTAACGTCCTCCATCGGGATTAAAACGATATTCCACAGTGGTCAAAGGCGCTCGAAAAAGTCAAGTGTGACTAACAAAAAGACAGTTGCCATTTAGAAATGGATAATGTGACAGGCTATCGAAATCGAACGACTACGATGGCCTAGCGTGAAATATAATCCAAGGACGGCCTAGAATCCAAAAAGATTAATCTGTTAGCAATTTATGAATAAAAGTTGATTTCAAATGAAATTCTACTCAAGATTGAAGAGGATAATGGTCTTCCATTAATGAAAAGTCGATAATTTGCAGATTCGAAATAACTATTTCACCTTCAGCAGAAATTACCAAGAGTCTCGTAAAATACTTTTCGAGATTTGAACGAATACTCACGAGAGAAGATTCCCGAGAGTTTAAGAGGGAGTCGTCGTTTCTCGAGGATCGTCTCTCCTTGAAGAAAATATCATGGATATCATTCGGCACCAGGTCAAGTATACACGCGAGGCCGTCGAGAGAAAGGGAGAAAGAGGGAAGAAGATTCCGCGGTGCAAAGTCATAGGTTAACCATTGTGGTGTGTACACACGGTAAAGACACGACTACCACGAGCACAAGGGTGAAAGCTTACCCCGAGAGTCGTTTCTCTCTCGGGCTCGGTCGTGCGATCCACCATAAGCGTCCGTACAACTTTCCGAGGATGTGCCTCGGGGCTAGTCTCTATGCGGGATTTCGAGGATGATTACTCGCGGGGCACAGGCCCAATTTAGAACAATGGTTCAAGTCTGGCGCAATCATACGATTATCTTTATTAAACGTTTCGACCTGGGCCTTGCTCGGAATAAACGTAGCAGAGCTAAAGAATAACAGGAATTATTATATACGTATTTGGCGAGCAATTTTGATTCAATTTTTCCGATCTCGAAAATGATATTCGAGAGAGTCGTTCACCTACATAAATAGCCCCGCGAAGACTCGCGATAGCGTTCGCGGATCCAATCAGGCTTCTTCCTTTCTCTCATCTGCGAACGAGGCAGAAAAATCGACCGAACGCCCGTGCATAAATTTCCATCGAGTGCTCGACGTTGTCGTGACTTTCTATCGTTCGGGATAAAATCGTTCGGTTTTCCCACGTGCGCCGAACTTTCCCAGAGGAATTCACCGGCAGTCCCTCGATCGCTATCGATCGGCGGATCGCGCGGGATCTAATCACGGCCACAATCACAGGTACCGGCGACGACGCAGCCGTTCGAAAGGGCGCACCTGCGCCTCTCGTCATTGTGTGGAAATGATTACGCGGAAGACACCTGGCATTCCTGCGTCATATAATGCGCACGACGGTAAACAGCGAGCCGCATCGGCGGACGTGTCACGTGCGCGTCCACGGAATGTCGTTCTCGTGGCAAGGGTAATACGCCTGCCGAACGTTTTATCGGTTAATTACCCGAGGTGCCTAATTAATTAAGTGCCATCGTCCCCGTGGCACATTTGCTTAATTGCGCCGGCTACGTCGGCCAGTTAACGAACGTTTCGTACACGCTTCCCCTAATCCAGTGGTGCGCAACTCGTTACCAAGCGTAATGGTTATAATTTCTTTTGATACGACACCGTGAAATGGGATTCATTGTAACTAAAGTTTCGTGCAACGTCTTCACGGTTTGAATAACATTGAATCTATCGATGCGAGAGGATTCTCGATGTTAAAAAAAAGCAATTAGGGTTGCACTATATAGAAACATTTTGCATGCGTAGGCTAGATTATTCCTCGCTTTGTGGCTCGTTCGTTACGGTACAAGACTGATTCCATGAATTTTTACTGTTACAGCTAAGGAAAAACAAATTTTAAATTCTATAAAATAGTGTAAAGAAGTAGCCGTTCGAAATAGTAAAAGAAGTTTTCTGATACTGTAAAGAATATATGCCGTTAATATTGTTTTTCTTTTTGTTTTGATTTACTTTTCTATTTATAGAAGAGGAGGATAGACCTCCATGAGAGGCTTTATGCACCACTGCCCTAATCACTCTCGTTGCCCGACACATGGATGTATAGGCGCACGTGTATGTGCACGATTCACGGTTACAACGATCGCGGCGTGTCCCTTCGTGTCTCCTCTGGTGTATTCCTCTTGTACGCGCGCGTGATCTTGATTAGCAGGTTGTCTCCAGCCTCCATCCTCCCTTTTCTGATCCACCGGTGCACAGGTGGTGGTGACAATAATTGCATAATGTTATCATGACTTACGAAAGGATCCTCTTAATTGTGATGATAAAAAAATAGCACATATCTTTTTACAATTTCAGTGGTCACTCTTATATCGTGCATTCTAAAATAAGTCATAAACCAAACGTACACCTATGCGCTAACGTGAGCCATTCGTATATTTATAATAACCTTTCCGAGAAGGAAAGAACTTTTTCCAGTATTTATTTGAATTTATATTACAAAGGGAATTTTAGAAAAAAACAATGTACTTTAATTCGTCGCATTTCTCAACTTTTTGTTTTACGGACGTTTATCGATTCGCACTCATATGCGCTCTGTTGATAGTGCCCAGGCAAAATACCTGACGACGCAAATGTGTTAAACTCCGTTGCTACAAAAAATTCACCTTCGCCACAGCGAGCAATCCATCGTCCCCGTTCCGCGTGGTTGGTCCCGAGAGGGTAAAGAACCACCGATCCGATCGAGCACTTTTCCCAGTTTGGTTTTTTTCCCATTCGATCATGCCAGGGAACTTCCCAGACATACCGTGCACGCAGCCACCCAAGTTCACATGCATAAAATCGAGCAGCGTGTCGCTGGACGGGGTCCCTGGGCGATCACAGCGAACGCCAGTGGTACCGACGCCTAGTAATTAACTTCGGTCTTAACTTCCCGACCCCCTTCCCTTTCTATCCTTCCACCCTAAGCAAAAGGCCCTTCCCCTATCCCCCCGATGGACGCTCGCGATCGCCATCTGCTATTTGCCTTCCCTACCACATTCCAGCCTGGATATATCCAGTGGTCACGAGTGCGTCGGCCCTACTTCCAACACGTAGGAAGAATCCTTTCCGGGGCCGTGGTCCCGGAAATCGAGAGGATCGCGCCAGCGCGAGGCGTGGCCATTAATTCCATCGAATCCCGGTATAAGTAAGATTAAAACCGTGGCCGTCGTGCCTGCGGTACGTATCCGCGACCGGCACACGTACTATCCCAGAGCACGGACCGTTCCACGTTCTGCTCTTTTTGCAAAGGGAACGGCCTCGCCGATACATCCACAAGCCATTCGAAACACCGTCTAGGAGTCATGGGACGATCGGTATTAATCGCGACCAACCGTTCCTCGAATTGATCGCGTTTAAATGAACCCTTTAGATATGCCACCGTGCCTCGCAGCGATCCGCCGAGAAAACGAAAGGAAACTATTTCAGGTGAAATGTAGATTTGGAAATAAATATTAGTCGCTGGACGAAATTAACCTCTTTGCACTTTTGAACAATAATTTCATTTCTTTGGAAATCGAAGTGTCAATAAAATGATTGTCCAATCTTGGAATGAATATATTTGTCCACGTTAAAAGAATTGGCTCTGCGAATAACACAATTCTTCATATTAAAAAAAGTTTACTTTGAATGAATAGACACGTTTCTACTTGCTCGATAATCAGCTCAGGTGTGGTCGCAAGGATGCAGAGGATGTTGCCATTGCCAATAAATTCCAACCGAGAGTAGTTGCGTAACCGTTAATAATCATTAAACGACGCCTGTTATTAACGCGTCGATACGGTGAAAGTTGCTGGTTTCGAGAAAGCGGTTATTCTTCTTTTCTTGTTTTTTTTTTTTTTTTTTTTTTTTTATGGCGAACGCCTTGCGATTTCGTCGTTGCGTGGACTTATCCCTTCGTTTCAGGTAAACCTGACGCAACCACGAAATATTTCATCGAGAAATTCGACTTGTAAATCATTCGTCAATCGTTACGTAAACGAAGAACAGAATTAATCAATCGGGCGATTAAACTTTTGATATTTTACGAGATGAGTGAAAATGTTCGATGGGACACCTGTTAGGTACGGTGACTGGCATCAATGTAAATTAAAATGTATAGAAAGTTCATCAAGTCCTTTGAAATTTTTACGTAACGACACTCGAACAGTCGAATTAAAAAAAAATATATATCACCTTATAGGGAATGATAAAAATTTTAAAATAAAAATTAAAAACTTAGAATTCCTTTTTCATGAAATTGTAAGGGTGTTCATTCTAGAATTACCTAATGAAAATTATGTCTAACATGCCAACCAATAACGTATGACGTGCCATGCCGTCCGAATATTAATATGAGTCACCATAAGCCGTTAAGAGATCGATTCACGTAATGGTATTTTTGCAGAAAAGCCGTCCTGCGATTCGCCGGTTTCACTTATCGCGAGTGGAGGTACAGTCGTAAGCCGTTTTTAGCCGTGATAAATAGAACTCGTATCGAAACTGGTTTGATTAGTGAAAACAGTTTTCGCTGCGGACGTTACGGCCAAGTCTTTCGCGTTTCATAATTCAATAGGACTGAAATATCAGCCATGAGCGGCCGATTAGCGTTGAATATTTATGGACTGGACTGAAAGGTGAAGATACACACGTGTAAACGTATTTCTGGATTGCGCGAAGAAAATAAAAATCACGAGACTCGGAGGGGTTTAGGATCTGAATTCGTGAATCTTTCAGAAATTAGTTCTACGTCGCGTTATGTAATTCTTAATCGCGTGAAAACAAAATATCAACTTTTCGGGCAACGGGTTATCGAGACGGAGATGAGAACGTTTCCAAATGGAGAGAAGAACGAGCAAAGAATTTTAAATGCTTAAATCGATCTTTTTTACAGCCTTTCTCTTAATTTCCAACACGGTGGCCTCGTTCTTCCATTTCCCTCGCCACCGAAGAGCGGCTTTGTCTCACTTTTACCCAGCCGCATTCTCGACAAATACGATTTCAATTAACCGAACACGGTCGCGATTGTGGCCAGGAATTTCAGTGTCTCTTTCGTGTGATCGTGTCGGTATCGAACGGAACGTTACGTAACGGCCTGCCGTGTACAAGGATTCGAAGCCTCGGTATCCGTTGGAGGGTACAGCTTTCTCTCCGTGCGAACTTATTGCTGGCAGCGTTTTAACGAGATCGACACGAGGTGTCTTTCGGTGTCGAGCCTGCGGAGGTTGTCCGAAAAGTTTCCAGAGAATCGACGAGACAAACATGTTCGTTCCATTTCCTCGAAGCGTGAATTCAGCTTCAGGAACTATTTCTGGAAGCAGTTCTTTCAGTTCAATGCTGGATTTCGTTCTTTTTGAAAGGAGGGGGCTTTTTCAGACCACTCGACGCTGTGTTTTAAATTTCTCGAGAATTAAAAGGATTTATTCTGTTTGAAACGTGGTCTTTTTGAGACCACTCGATGCTGTTTGAAATTTACTCAGAAAGAAAAATCAGATAGCAGAGTTTGCAAATTGACCTTTGGCTGATTTTAAATCGTCTCGAGGGTCCCCTTGATCTCGAGTCAGATTTTCGAGCACCCAGGACGCACTAAAGGACAACAACCAACCTCTGGCCAGTCACACGGTTGGTCACTCTGCTTATAGCATCAATAGTGACCGAAGTGGAGAACGAAGTTACGAGTCCAATATGGACCTACGAACAAACAAAAGAATTGAACAAATGATTAATACCAAGCTACGATAATTAAGGAAATGTTACTAATTAGGTACAAGGGAAAATAGGACGGACGCGAGACACGCGCGCGCGATCGCGAGATCCGTATCGATCGAAGGATCGTCGAAGAATGAGACCGCGCCCCTTTCATACTTGTTTCGGTTGCAGCCGTGGATCGCTCGTGCCTCACGAAGTAGAGAAGGGGAATAATTCGCGAAACATTAATATCCCAGCAAAACCATATTCCCCGTCCCTGTTTGAATAATAAGTATCGTTAATAATTAATTTAACTGTCGTCAAAAATTAATTGTTAGCTGATCTAATGGATATCTATCAAAGTATAGAAAAATTTCAATCGGTTAAAGTCTTCGATGAACACTTACTCTGAACATTGTACAGATATTGTAGAGATATTGTTAAGACATTCAAGACATGATAGAGACATTCAAGACATTATAGAGACATTCAAGAAATTGTAAAGTCGTCCAAGACAGTGTGAATGCATCCAAGAAATAAATGTCTCTGGAATTCCGCGATTAAACAATCGAACAAATGTATCCACAGCCGTCGCTTCGCAAATATTGGTTAGGGCGGTGTAAGAGCTTGCCTAGCGCTTAATCGTAATCACGAACCCGGAAATCGCGTTCCTCTCTCGATTGCTTCTCTCAAAAGCGGAACAACCTGCTGGGTGTTGCATACGTCGCGCATAAACTTGCCGCAGACATTCGCCAGCCACCTGCGATACGCGTGACCGCGTGACGAAGCACGCGTGAAACTGCGCTCGATCGCGAAATTATCGAAGGATGGAACGGCTATCTTCCGGGTATCATCTGGTACAGTTTGTATACCGCGGAATGGAGCACGCCTTTTGCTGACCGAGTGGATTTATTCGAACCGTTCACGAGATGTTTTCGCGGGACGATCCGCGGGGTGCTCGGAATGTCTCGTTTCCCTCCAGGTTTTGCGCAACTTTTTGCGCTGTACAGGTGTTACGGGGGGTTAAGGCCTCGAGTAATATCGAATGCAGATGATGCATAACGAATCGTAAGTAACGAGCGGCGGATTGGAAACACTGTGTCAAGAGGTAATCTCGTGAAACATGAATGTAACGCGTACAACATTTTTCTGACTCGAACAATTGGATGTGACTCATGTTAGATTTTCATTGAAATCAAGCACGAAAATTAATCTCGTTCCTTTCAGCGTATATTCCTTCGGCTCTGTTCGTTTTCGTTAGCCGTTCAGTTTCCTTGGGAAAGTGTTGGAGGAATGAATGCCGACTCTAATGCAAAGTAAAGTAATGAATTACAACCCGAGGACTGATTTATTAAACCCCATTTCTTAACGGTTTATGAGTGTTACTCTTCAGGGTTGAGTGGATTAAAGTTTGTGTAACAAATAGTGGATTAGAAACAGCAATATTGCGTAGAACATTTTTATAATTCAAAGAGTTGTTGTGTTCGTGAGTCTTGACTGTTCTTAATTCTTCACTTTGAAATCTGTCCCAATTCGACAAGTCGAAAGTCATCTTCCGGTATATTTTAGTTTTCGACAACTAGCCAAAAGAGGAAATCGTGCAATCGATGTCTCTTACACACTGCTGGATGATTGCCTTTCAGGGAAAACGTTAATTCCGTGCATTAACAATTCCATTGCGCGGTCCGGCATGTCTACTGTGAAATTATTCGAAGATGACAGGATTCGTTTCCGCGTCGAGTCGCTAATTATCGTAACAAAGTACCGCGCAACGAAGAAAAACGCATTAAATGTAGTAATCGCAAAAAAGGAGTACGCTTCCGTGCGTCGTTAACAACGACAAACGCGTTTATTGCGAGACTTTCCGACGTGCACCGAGCGATCTTTTTTATCGTAATCAATTATGGATGAGTCTCGGGGAGTAATACGCACGTGTTCGGTTGATAGCTTGGGGAATGTAAAACAAGGCGATTTTATCGGTGATGGACATAGATTCATCTGTTTACGATGCCGTGCATCACGAAAGGTAATTAACATCGAACGAAATAATTTATTGTCGAAATGCATAAGAATAAGCCGCGTGGCTAACGAGAACATTAAACGACGGAACAATTCAATCAAATTCCACGAGTAATCGGCAAAAAGGCATCAGACGTTCGTCTTGGAGATAATATCGGTAAATCAGGACGAGATCCTGATCTATTAATAATTAATTTATACGATGCTTTGCCTGCACCAGCTCGTGGAAACTATGTTTTGCGAGGACAGCTTTTAATTTGCTTTAATCGTTGAGATGGATATGGTATGTCATTTAAATAAATTGTAGAAGTATTCGACAGATATTTGATTCATTATTTAGTTCGTTATTAATCACGTTGCTATGCATGTAAATAAAGGGTGTTGCAGATTGTTTTACAAGCAATGTATGATTTAATTATTAATGGCAAATGAAAAGATGGGAAAATCTATGAAATGCCCATAAATGCAAATTTATATAAAATATCAACAATAATATACCACGTAAGATAGGACAAACATTTATCTAAGATTAAAATAATTTTCTGTGTCTATGGAAATGCGAATCTTCATAAACATCCGCACTCCACCTATAAATATACGGTTGACATTAATTCCTTGCCAAGGAATCCGAGGTGATCTTCGAATGGAGTATTTTCCAAGTATGAATAAGCATGCGGGAAACGAGGAAATCGTAAGTTGGTCATTATGTCAGGAATCTTTTCGCGTCTGGCAAACGAGCGAGTTCTGTCGCGAAACAATGCCAGGCTCAGTTCTCAATTGCACCGTTAGTAATTTTCCCTGAGAGCCGTTTCTCTGAACTGTCCTTTGTCACTGGCGGTGTACGATGAGATCTTTTATCGATTCCGCGAAGGCATCTCGGAGTGACCTTAATAGGTGCAAAAAGTGCGAAACTAATGCCGTGGTAATTACTGTGTCGGAGTACACTAGAGCTCCGCGGAGCAATTCAATGTTCCTTTAAGAGCAACGTAATCACACGATGTATACTGTTCCATAAATAAACGCTATATTTCGCATAAACGAACGAAGGAAACATCTTCGGTAAATATAGAATTCGTAAAGAGATAAAATTAGACGGAGTCGAAGAATGCGAGCTATTAACGTAAATCGGGAGAGGGAAGCACCTTTCTTCTTCTAGTCACAGCCATTAAAATCGTAGGTTTTCCGTCGTCTATAATTTTCCATCTATGATTCATAGTTTGACATGCCATCCATAAATACTTGGTGGTTTAATGCTATGGAATAGAGACTTGGAGTAATTTTAAATTATGCTTCTCTTTGTCGTGGTATGTAGTTAAAAAGAAAAAATTATATCAGCCATTCTTTCACAAATTGACATACGTGGAAGATCAGACTTTCTTTGAAGAGGTGTTTTCATTTTGACAATACAAATTTTCATTGTTACTGCTAAAATATTACAAATACAGCATAGACAAGCATCATCATGGTTAGATGGTGACCATGGCCTAACCCATTGACTGCCTCTCCACCATTCCTGCCATTTCTTTCCACCTCTGAGCATAGCCTCCAAAATCCATCTTACTTCGCTCCAACTCCAAAGTAAACCTCCTCAAACAATACTCGCAACGAACCAACGTTCTCCATCTCAGATGATATCCCAAATGCTCAAGTCTGAGGCCCAACCCACAGGCAGCCACAACCACCATTCTCTCCCTGTGCCTAGTATCCTTTTCCATCTCGAAGCATAGCCCCCAAAATCCATCTTACTTCGCTCCAAGTCTACATAAACCTCCTTCAGCCTCCATCCTCCTTAAACTTCCATTTACCAAACGTGCCCATCGATACAATCGAAAGTACGGCCTCGGCAAACCCCGGAGAGGCGATGACTAACGCCACGACTCCGCTTAACAACGCGAGACACATCCGCGATACGATTTCGCCATATTAGTCGGAAGCGGAATATCTCGTGGCCGTGTTAACGGCGCTGGAATATTTATTCCTGTCGTAGTTCGAGATGCCTCAAAAGGTATCAGTTCGGGAACATCGTCCCCCGCGGAGAAAGACGTGCAGGCCCGGCACGCCCAGCGGACCACGGCGATCGTTGATCACGGATAAATCCCCACCGCGGACGGATTTTACATGCGGAACTTGCGTTCTCACGTGCATGGTGGTCTCTTAGAGCTCGCGCTACAATTAATACTGCAGGAAGTTGTTGAGTGGACGAGGGTGGCGGGGAGGGTGTAGCGAGGGAACATCGCGTACGTGTACCCCAGCACACGGCACACCGCCGTGAGCAACTCGGGTAATGTGTGTTTCAGATAACGAGCATCATAACGCTTTGAACGACTTAACTCTATTTACATAAAGGCATTAATTAGAATATTATAGTTCGGTGCGCTCCATTCAGAGGGATGGCTGGCTGGCGGAGACTCAACGAGTCGCCTAAGCGGACTTTCGATTCGACGTGTGGGCACGTCCAGAAGATCTCGGGTAAATCCAGTCTATCTGGGTTAGACTGGTTCGCTTTAGTGATGGTTACAGTTCGTGATGATCCACTCATGGCTTGTTGAGTTCGTGTCTCGAGGTGATGAACGATTGGATATGTTTGCAGTTGTTACGATTTATATGCAATTTCTATACGATCTATAAAAAAAGACAATTATTTAGATATTTACACGAATACTTTGAGAAACACTGCACTAAAGAATTGAATCGATACCTTCAATCAGGCACTTTGAAGAACACACTACTCGTCGCCGTTCTTACTTCCTGTTTTTAAAACTCCACCACTAACCAAAGTCTAATGTAAGTAGTATAATATCTCCGAAAAGCTGCGCTCGAGTCCAGTATTACTCAATCCAGCGTGAGCTCAGTAATGTTTCAGCCGTTATCTTAAACATAACTCAATCACGTTTAGTCTAAATCTTCTCCCTCGCTATCGAGTTGGTAGAAGTCGGTACATACGCGGTTACTCGATACTCAGCACTTAGCGTCAATTACTGTTAACCTTTACACTCTATTGTAACTCCATGTTATTTCGAGAAACTGTTATCTGAAATATATTACACGCCGACGATATAACTCGGTCCGCGCGCCTCCTATCCGTAATGCAGCAGTGTTCATGAAATTAAATTATACAGTGACACGCGGTAGAACCGTAATACTTCCCTGTAATAATTTCCGAGCACCGAGATGCGCGAGGAATTTTTCGAGATAGCGCGCCGATTCGTTTCATATATTTATAACTTGATCATTCGTGGGGATTGAGAGCATCGTGAATCAACTTTTTTAATGTGGAGCCATTAAACAGTCAATTAATCCATCTTCAAGGTTTAGAAGTATTGAAATATCGAACAGATGCCGTATGTTTGTAACTTCTGTGATAAGGAAATTACAACTAATCTCAGGAGGTTTAAAGACTCTACAGGTCTGAAGAAACAGTTTGAACCTAGACACCGTTTAAGTATGTACACGGTCTGTCTAAAAAGAAACCGAACTTTTGCTATAAAAAGGGAAAAGTACAAGTAAAGTTTTTATACATACGTTTAATTAAAATTCCAATGAAAGTGACACATTATAACATTTCGGAGATTCAGGCCGCTCTAACTACCATACTAAACGGGGTATCAAAACAGGAGCTGCAAAGGTCCTTTGAAATGTTAATTACGCGGTCTACACGCTGTATTGACGCAGAGGGAGATTATCGTGAGTGAATAAACGTGCGTGTAACAACTTTACTTGTACTTTTTTTCTTTTTATAACAAAAGTTCGGTTACTTTTTAGACAGACCGTGTATGTACCCATGAACCATTTAAAAGATCCTAATCTCTACGATGGTATCTACTTCCTCTAACTGAGACGAAATTAAGCCAAACTCGTAACGACCAAGCACTCCACGTGACACAAAACCGAGGCATTTAAAGAAAAAAAGGAAAATCGAAGAATCAGAGCTGGAGAACACAGAATACTTCCCGTTAGGCGGATGTAACGCGTTAAAAACAATAGAGTCGTACGAGATACAATCGAAATTGGCCAGCAAGTGTCTCTTATCGTCTGGTTCGTCGCAACTGAGTTTCATGTGTCTCCATCTCCTGTGATCGTATTCACTGAAACTCAACACGGCCATATATATTTGACACCTGTAGGCGTACGGTGCCGTGGCCTAACCTATAAATACGAGACCCATTCGATCCCACGAAAGAGCACAATGGCACGAAGCAACGACCTCGTTGTCGTCTGTCGTATACGGTCACGAGCGCACGAAAAGACCATCCTTTAAAGGTCGAGTGGGCGTTGGCGTTACTTCGCGGACACCCTGTGAACGCGCAGGGATAGGCGTGTTGTACAGCGCGGGCTATTGCAGGGATACCATCGCAGGTAGGACCGGCCTTGGTCCAATGACCTCGCGATCAACCAAGATGTCCTGTCCTCTCGACGACGTAACCGTCGAACGGGGAACCGTGGTCACCAGGTCGACGAACCCCAACGTTCGAACTTTTTTTCACGAAACGAATCACACTGACGGCATTCACACCGAATAAACTTCACCCTTCGTTGTTTAACGCTAGCATTGTTTAACCTGTCACGATCG
The DNA here is from genome assembly GCF_026225885.1 of Hylaeus anthracinus. Lineage (NCBI taxonomy): Eukaryota > Metazoa > Arthropoda > Insecta > Hymenoptera > Colletidae > Hylaeus > Hylaeus anthracinus. The sequence continues at coordinate 5,666,912 of NW_026534347.1, forward strand.
GTCAAGTAACTGCTTTCAAATTTTTATGTATAATTCTGATATGAGATATATGAATTATATGTAATTGTTTCATGCATTATTGCGTAATTATTGTGTGATCCAGTTTAGGTAATTTGTTGCGTAAGTGTCGCGTGGTTATCCCCACCACTACCTCAAGCTGTTGGCTCGATGTCACCATCTCTCACATTTAATTGTAGGAGTAAAATCTTTCTACTTCGATATGTTATCTACTTTCATCCCCTAACTAAATTATTTTCGATTGTTTCGATTTATAATTGTAGGCATATAATCTTCGATTCAAAATAAAGAGATCAAGCCACCAAAATCTCAAAGTCCCTTCCAGAAAATCCTCTACGTTCCTCGATTTATTTTTCGCGGAAAATTCCTGGGGCTCGCATCGCGTCTCGAAGTATCTCACTCGGTTCTAAATGGAGTGTATCAGCATTTCGCCATAATAGCAGCTAATGGTAGTTCGTCATCGGTTGCACGGTCCAGATAGAGGCTCGTAATACCGCGAAAGTGATTGTAGGCGCTCCCGCGGAATTTATACGACGCTTTCGCTACGATGAGTTATTGGCTTTTGCAAAATGATCCTCAGACTCCGAGTCCCCCGTTCGGTCGATGTTCCGCGCGGTTATACGCTTTACGACGTGCCGGGTTTCAAGCCGGTGATACCTGTTCCGGCTACACCTTGGTGCTATCTTGGTCTTTGCAGAGGTTACGGGCCGGCAGGGATTTTTCCCCCGCGGTCTTTTCAGTTCGGATACACGACCTCGCAACAACCACGTAATGCCTGCATTATACGAGTAATACGCGAATGAAGATTCGAGAATGGGGAAGCAACTCCCTGCTTCGCCGTTATTGCCGTTGTTATTGTTGGCCCTAGGTGCAATGCCACCATCATTCTTACCGATGCGTTTCCTGATGTCTACCAAAAGGTTTTCAGGCCGTTTCGCGAGCCTAACTTCTCATTAGTTCCTTTTTCGTTTCGGAATGGAAAATACGTGGAGACGATTAAGGATGTCTTGTCATAGAGCCAATGATTTTACTTCCGTCATTTCGAAATAAAAATAACCTACTCTTTTCAATGAAAGTACAATAATGGACGATTACCCAAAAAACACCGCAGTGATTAATTATTCGTGAATATCAAAAAGGTATTGCCAGACGCACACGAAGATGCATTTTTGGTGCGCGTGGCACCCATATTATACTTCCATAAAAAGAAGGTTATTTTCATATCCAAAATGACGTAAGTAAAATCGTCACTAGTTCTTCGAACACTTGTTGTACACACAAATAGTGGATTACGTCTGGGATGAGTAACTTATCCCATTTTTATATATTCAGTCCTACGTGTTTCATCAATTATTTGCTCTTTTAATTTCGGAATTACACCTTCAAATCTGCCTTACTTAATTAACTGATTAGAATCCTCTATCCGTGCCTTACGTTCAAGAATAATTCCATTAAAAAATAGAAATCAATTTCAGTATAACACCCGTTCGTTTGCAGGAAATAAATCTCCTCGAGAAACCAACGACGATGAAAATAATATAAAAACTGACGCCGGTTATTCCGCTAATAACCGTCATCAGGAGTTAAAGGGGCGTTAAACATCTCCAATAAGAAGTAATTCAATCTACGTAACATCTTGAAATACATTCGTATACATCACGTTTCGCTGGTATCCCGATGAAAAATGGCGCCCAGTCCGCTGTTTGCTGAGCATTTTACTCGAGACATGTGTAATTATATAATATTGTGGACGCGCAGGGTTATTAAACACCCCGAATGGTAATTATGCAAAGTACGTTTAAATGGTGTATGATGCTTACCATAATTTACGAGGCGAGAAATATATCGATTATGCTCGAACGGCGTATGATATTTACCGACGTCGGTGAATTTGTCAATGACATTTTCAATTGAGGGTTCAGCTTGTCAGTTTGCCGACACCTTGGCTGGCATTTAACTTTGCCGTCTTTAGACGACAGTGCAATTTGTTCGAGTATATCGAGCCGAGTTAATCGACGGGTTCGCGAAATCGTCTAGCGCACAATGCCATTAATTATCTATCGAACGTCGGTGATCCTAACCGAATTTATCATTTCGAATCACGCTGGGTATATTTATCGGTTTTTAATTGACAGCCCCGCGGTCTTTCCCGACCGATTCGTCTTCGGGACGTCGCTCTTTCTTTAGCGATACCTCAAAATATCATTTAGTCGTTACGCTTGGCCAATCGATATACGTTCGATATTCGACGTGACATTTGTCGATCTATTTCGGAGGGAACGAGAAGGATCGTGAATTTTTTGTTTGTTAACACTTAAAGAATTTTTAGAAGATTTCATGCTTTACCGATGAAAATTCCTTTTTACTTTTAAGTATTCTTTGACAAATGAGTCCAATGGTTTCTTATATTATTATACTCAGAGCCTCTAACTATTATAAATGTACCCAGTGTATCCATTCATAAATTACTTTCGCTATTTATTTCCAAATCACACAATAAATATCAATCAATTGTATACCAACTATGGTTAATTATCACTTGCTCTCACTTAGCAGGCGAATTAAAAATTCCCACCTGCAGGAGGTTCAACAAGAGCATGATTGTTACCCATAGCGAAAGTTATAAATGAACCCAATGCATCACACAAAAATATCCAAGCGCCTAGGTCGCGAGGTTAACTACCCCTCGATTACTTAATACCTAATCCACGGTTATTCCATAAAAAGAAAACGCAGACCCGACGTGACTACCGACTCGCAATTAAAAGTTGATTTCTCGATACCCAGACGTATCCTAATTATTTCCAATATGATAGGATCGTGAGTATGAAGCGAGGAATCGGTAAAAATCGCACGAAAGTATCGAGTTTGATCGGCATCGAGAGTTCTGAAATCGTGGGTACAAGCCTAAGCGCGGGGCTTAAGCAGATTACTTTGCTGTTTCTTTTTCTTACTTTTATTTTTCAATCGGTTAATGCTAATCGATTCCGGTCCCCGGTTAAAGGAATCGAAAGTAATTAGCTCTGTTGGTTAATAACGAGTTTCGTATCGCAGACAACACGTGGAAACTAATGGAGTTATTCGGTTTTTTAACGGCGGGGACTACCGGGGATTATGGTCGCTGGGATCGGTGGAAACCGACCGGCCGATAGATCTCGATATTATTGAACGAGTTACTTTCTCGTTTTTATCGTTAATCTTAATGGGGGCCCCTTTCTTCGGGGTGGAATTTAAATTAACATACGGACTTACTTAGGTGGCCAGCTGTAAATTAGAACTCGCGGAATAATAGACGCGTGTGTGCGAGAACGCTTACGTAGAAACGCGACTGCCGTGCGCTGTAATTATGCGTACAATACCGGCGATAAGTTTCGCGTGCGGTTTGGGAGAACCGAGGCTCTTGTTTTGCCTTCGCAATTGGAAGCCTTTGTATGTATTGTGTGAAAATGTCTGTATATATTTGGTAACATGAATCAAAGGTACCATTATTGAATATCCTCCTCGACGATGGAAACGGTCCAATAGGCTACCTTCTTAATTAATACCGGCGATAAGTTTCGCGTGCGGTTTGGGAGAACCGAGGCTCTTGTTTTGCCTTCGCAATTGGAAGCCTTTGTATGTATTGTGTGAAAATGTTTATATATATTTGGTAAAATGAATCCAAGGTACCATTATTGAATATCCTCCTCGACGATAGAAACGATCCAATAGGCTACCTTCTTAATTATTTAACTACAAGGAACTCTGGATGATCGCAAACCGATTAGAGCCTTCTCGCAACCTAGACCTTGTACAATGTCTTCCTAGAAAAATAACTTGGTCTCGATTCGTCGACGTTTAATTAATTTCGAGGAAAATGGAGAACATTAGGGGCGATTTTTAACAAGGTACGTCGACGGGAATCGCAGGCGATAAATACAAAGATAGATCGCGGCAGCTGTACGAAGTAACCGTTCCAGGTACATCGGTGGCGATCCTCAAGATAAGCTAGCTGGTCCCTTTATCGATCCCTAATCGCGTCCGAACGTAAATCGAGGCGAGGCGTGTCCGTCTACTCCTGCTGGGTATCCAACGTTACAGCCGTGAAGAGTTTCCTGGTGTAAATCACCGGATTGAAAAAATCCCACTATAACCGTGGACGTTCCTCGACATCATAATAAACATCCAATAAAGAGACGACTCCGATACGATCCATAAAGTCACGTTTTAACGGCGGTAGCCTTTTGACGAGACGTTTCTCCATCGTTCCCTGGATCATTTCAATTAATATACGAATATTCGACTTGTTATAAAGCCGAATTAATTACGCGGCGTTTTAATAAGCAACACTTAACGATTAACGAATTGAACGTACTCGACGATAATCCTTCGATAGTGGCAAACGATGAGAACGATCGTTAAAGGTTTCGCGATGTTGTCTACGCGTTGAATTGCACCGTTCAAACGGCGGGTCGTCTTGACTTTGTAAATGAAGTCAGCTGCAGTGACAACGCGTCTCGGCCTGTCTCTGACGTCGTTTCATGGTAATTAACTCTATTCATTTAGGCGCAAACGCTCGGCGACTGAATAAACGTTTCCCTTCTGGTAATTGACTGAGAGTGTCGCGCGGAGTGACGCAAGTATTTTTTCCTTTTTTTTTATACGCAGATCAAACACTTGCCAGAGAGCATACGAAAAAGACGAAACTCCGACATTGTTTGCGGAGTGCTAATCGCTTCGAAGGTGTGACGACTAAATACCGGCAGCCGTGTGTACGAACACGACTCGTGTTTGCGTTTAATATGTCGTTTCTCGCTTGGGGACGCGGACATTTTGCGAAACTTTCGACAAGGGACTTCTTTACTGGCTGGAAAAATAGGTAATGGATCGTAAAAAGAAAATTATTCTTGAGAATTCCACTGACGTAACGAATTCAAGTTGTTTAATTCCATTTTTAATGAAATTTAAATTGGGTATTCTTAAACGTACACACTTACATAGAATTGAAAATAAAATCTTTTTTACTCGACAAAGTATCTTAAACCACAAAGTAATTTTGAAGCTTATTTATAAACCGGTGTCCTCTTCTTCTAGTGAATTATGAGAATGTATACCTAGAGTTCAATCGATTGATTATTTGATATCGAGCTGATGGGAGTAGGTAAATAATATCATGTATTTGATTAGGTAAATTTTTATAGGAAATTAATCGAACTATCTCGATTACGTATGGTCACGCATATCCAGTGATAAATGTGGAAATTATGATGAAAGTACAGCAAGCGTGTTAATGAATTCAGTAATTAAGTCCACTCTTCGAGATATTATCGAGAAACCAGTGTGAAACCACTTCGCTTCTTCGAGTACTGGTAATTATAGGATGATAGCGAAAAGTGCAATGGTTCAGCTATATAGGTGTTTACGCTATCGTCTATCTTACTATTCCAGTGTAAACTTGTTATGCCAAGTTTTGAATATTAATGAAAAAGACTCTCAAACACTGCAACTCTTTTTTGTTTTACTTTACAATACACTGGCTCCTTGTAGTCGAATACTTGAAATCTAACACATGGAGATGGACCCTTTTAAGGAGGTGCCTAATAACACCACCGAGCCTCAAATACTTGACCATAAGAATACATCTTAAACTCTACGTTAAAAGACGATTATGATACTTTTACAGTGAATCAGTTCCTCGAATACCGTCCTCAAGTATCGTGAGTTTCTCGAATATTCGCGAACCACCTGGGGTAGTTCGTTCATCCCAAACGAAAACATCGAGTGCAAAGTGTTAATACTTTACAAGCTAGTCCAGGTACTTTAAAAGAATCTTCTAATATCTTTACCAACTTCTCAAATACTTAGAGTCCAGACCTACCAGAGTCTAACCTCTCCTCAAGTACATATTTTGAGTTTCTAGAACATTCGAGAACCACCTAGAGTATCTTGTTCACCCTAAATATCGAGCGCAAAGGGTTAATGGGATCGTCTGGCCTAACATCATCTGATACACGTTTTTCGAAATCGTGCATCACATTAACAGGGTGAGAGTATCCGGAACAGTTCGATGTACGTGCATCGTTGTTGCGGAGTGTGCGAGGTCGTGTGGTTCCAGCAGGATGTCACGTGATATGCGGTGTGCGGTACGTTGGCCATTCGTGCTGTACAGTACGATGCATTTCCAGTTTGCTAGCCTGAGCTCTACCACCGGCTTATGCTCGCCTCAATAGAACGCGTGCTGCGACATTCTTCGTTTTATGCCGACACTGTCGCTGCCTCGAATACGCGGTCACTGGAATTAAGGGAAGTTCACATCATCGAGCACTTGTTAGAGTGATAAACAACGTTATCCAGAAGATCGTAATCCGTGATTCAAGTCGCTCTAACGACGCAGCCATCGAATGGCATCGACTGCCCGCGTAACGAAGCGTCGGCGTAGATCACTGTAGATCCTCCAGTGGTCTCTGCGAGTGGAAGACTTTCCTTGGGATGAATTTTCCTGTATTGGAAACGGAGGATATTTAAGATCATAGGGGTTGGGCTGGTGAGAAAGTCTTTTGGAAGGATTTTCCTGTATTCGAAATGGGATTGTGTAATAGTTGTTAATTTGTAGAATTTCTTTGAGGGGTGTTGGATTTATTAGAATGTTTTCTAAGATTTTGTAGATATGCTTGATATATGAATTCATTTTTTTGTCCAAGCTACAACTTTACTTTGAATAAAACTCTAAAAAAAGGATGGAATACTCTGTATTTTGCTGTATTATTCTATATCATGCTGTATTGTCCTGTAATACCCTATGTGTTATTTTGTACTGTCCTAGAATATTCTGTACTATTATGTATTTTACTGTTTCTTATGTAGTATTAAGGTGCATCGTGCTGAAGTACCGTATACTAAGCTGTATTATTTTGGAATATTCTGTATTCTGCAGTATTATGGCGTATTAAAAGTTCACTTTCCGTAGTTGTATTTATACTTGCTGTCTAACAACCTAATCGTTTCAAGCCTACCACTTATCCCAGCAGAAATCGTTTTCCAAAAAGTCTAGAAATCCGACGTTACGGTCTTCCGTCCAACCACGTAATGCCAGAGGCATAAATCTTTAACGTTGTGCGGAACGAGTGCAAACGATTAACTATTTATTGAGTGGACGGTGTGTTATCACGGTACACGATGTTCGGGTGGTGTGTGGACGCCTTTATCTCGCAGCACGGTAGACACATCGGCTACCATTGACGCGTTCTCTACCACCGACATATTTATGAGCACTTCGTCAAGGTTCGAGTTTTCCTAGACCGGTCTTTCTTCCTCCGCGCGAGCCATCTCCGCCGCCCAGGATTCCTCTGACAATCACCACGCGATTCCTCTTCATTTACCCTAGCGCGACGAACAAAAGCGCGAGAGCAGCCGGAAAGAATCCACCTAGTAAAGGTTGCAAGCGACAAATCGTCGTTGATTAATCGCGACCTTGCTGTGAAAGGTATTTCTCGTGACTGGAGACGTTTGCTAAACACTGAAAATTCAGGTATATATCGAGGTACCAATGAAACATCTATGGTACATTTAGTTTACAAACGACCCGTGCATCGCACAAATCGATCAACTCCATAAAACAAAAAGTCGAGAAATGCGACGAAATATGAAAAGTTATTACCGTACCAAGTGCTTTGACCCTTAAATTTCAGATTTTCTCAAAAAGTGAAGTTAATCGATGTTCGTGCAATGAACGACTCGACTGTCAGGCGTCCCGCCCAACACCTCGATCCATAAATCGAAACATCTCCTCCTTAAATCCTGTTGTAATTAACGAAAGAGCCCTCCTCTTCCTTCCATTCAGCCTGTCCAACCGCTCCAAGCACGCTAACGTTCACGCTTGAGGAACTCCGCGATCTTTTAACAGCCTGTACATCTTCGACGTCGCGGGAATCACGGGATTATCACCTCGGGTAATGTCAGGTGTGAATGTCAGCGAAACGCTCTAAAGCCAATGGCACAGGTTTTCCCGCGGTCGAACGGTCGCGCGCGTCATCCCCGAGGAGGAGAGGGAGGCACGTGCTGCCACGTGCGTGCAATTACGCAAAACCCATATGATTTAATCGTTCTTTCGCACGCGCAGGGTTTCGTGTCGCCCGAGCAACGTCCCGAGGATTTCCTACGGTAGGAAACTAGCTCGTGTCGGCTTCCTCGGTGCCACGCAGCGCTAGGTAGCCGCGAGAAACACGGGTACAAACCGGCCGTACAAAGGGTATTTGCGTCGATTAGCATTAATACGTCCGACGTCCAGCTGAGGAGCTGGACTCGATCTCAGGTACGAGAGGCAGCATTCCTCTTCTGGTTCTTCGTGCTCCTTCCTTTTTTTTCTTTTCGCCGCGTCTCTACGCCTACCCCGTTCCTATCTTTTTCGCCTGCCAGGTGAACCGCCATCTCTATGGTAATCCGTTCAAGATTTCCGAGGAAAACGCTGTCGAATTTTTCTCGAGTGGTCCCGTTTCGCGCCAGGCCACCGCTGGCAATTACGGTAATGGAAGCGGCCAGCGGTCGCAAGAAACAATTTCGGAGCCATTTTTGCGAGAGGAGGTATGCTATTTGCTGGGGTGTAACGTGTCGAGGTAGATCGGCGGCGATGTCTGGGATTAAGGGGAGGAGGATCGTGGAGGATATGGCTGTTCGTTTTTATGGGATACTGGGGAAATTATTGGTATTGGTTCGAGGGTCACGAGTAGACTGCCAGGTTTTATGCACTTGTAGGAAATTTAACAGGAAACTCTGCGGTACGCAATAATATACGAAAATATTGAAAGTAAAGTTTATATTATAATATTAGGTCGTCCCATAAGTTCGTGCCGAAGACTGTGTCGAAACTTAATAAAAAACCACAGAAATTTTCTAGTAACGGTGTAATGACTATGTGAAAGAGGTGAGAAACTATTGTGAAATGAGACAGATTATCTTTTCTTGTGGCACTTAAGAGTATGTTTAACATATTAATTTGAGAAATAGAAGTATAAATGGCACGAACTTTTGGGGCGACCTAATAGTTTCAGAGTAAGATAAATCAATATTTATTGGGGAAATAGGAAAAATAGGAAACAACTACGTTTTACTCTAGATTCCGCAAAGATTTAAGTATCAAGAAGATGATAAGAACCGAAACTTCTTCTGTAAGTGTAAGAAAATTAATTCATTTTTTATTTTTGTTTGAACGTGTTTGTTAGAAGAAAGAGTAGAATAATTCTCTTTATTTATTACTTCACTTCATACTCATGGTGACTTCTCGCAATGACATAACTACACTCGCGTACAGGCACTTGTCCACGCTGATGATCGTTGTTTTCTTCGTTCCCCAGAAGAACGATACGTAACCGTGCGTGATCATAATTCTGTAAATCGTGCATGGACACAGGAAATGTCTGCCTCCGCGGTGTACTATTAAGAGCAATTCGTCCGTTCGAGCCGATTTCTCTTGGAGCGCTGGTATTACCGATGATTAGGCCAACGAATCAGGTTTTCAGAAAAAAATCACAATTCTCTTCTCGAGAAAGGCGTATGGCCAGGCAAATGGTGATTTGAAACTCCCACTTTATAACGATTCAAATGTTCTCTACTTGTATCCATTGTTTTACCCAATTCTGTATAAAAACCTTAAATTAACAATTAATTGGGTTAAATTTCTTACATATCGAAAGTCATTTAACCGAACTGACCAACGTTCCAAACCCCTAGTTCCTATTACATACAAAATTTCGAAGCAATTTTATAATAACTTCATTCTATTTAAACAATTGAAAATTGTACCTGAACGCTTCGATGCTCTCAGTCAAGACCAATCGACGCAAAGGTCGCCAAAAGTACGTCGCACAGAATTCTCGGTGGCGTTATGCAACCTGCGGTGGCTGGTCCTTGATCCTGTTGCGGAGATACGCTCGATTAACGGACGTCTGCGTTTTCGCTACGCGCATTCCATACACACGCTTTCTCGTTCGATGCACGGTTGCATAACGCACGACGAATTGCATAATCCGTGCTGCACTGCCAGTTGATCGAACATCGAGTGTCGCACCTGGAAAGAGTACACGCGACACTCTTTAATCCTTTCCAATTTAAAAGTTATTGAAATTAGTGCATTTAAAAGTTAACGAATGCCACTCGCCGGAAATTGTCCATGTGTTTAACGATTGAATAACACTGGTAACTCTGGATGGTTAATCGTTTTCGTTTCTGAAACGAGTAAGAGAGAAAGAACGCGTTCTGTCGAGGCCTCGTTCGGCCGAGTGCCCACGCCCTTCCGACAGAACGATTTCCTATCGGACATGCAAACTCTGACTTACGTGTCAGCCAATGGACAGGTTTCCGCAATAAGGAAGCGAACGTTATGATCGATCTTTCAGTCCTGACAATGCACGCAGATTATTCTCAATGAGCGTCTCCTCCAGTGCCGCTGGGTAGAAGCGTTTCTCGATCGCAACGGCAGTGTTTGGAAACATCTATAAATTATTTCGCAAAAATATCACGTCAACGGAAAAGTACGCGTCTTTCTGACCAAAATTCAAAATACATATTTTTTCATTTTTCAAATGAACTTTTCAAACCAAATACTTTCAAAATTATTCGGGAGAGCGTTAAACTGAAGATCCAAATGTTCCCGGAAGTTTTTCCTTGACCCGATATATGCCCCACTAGGGTCGAAACTTAACTTAACTTAACACTCTGTCTTTGGCATCTTCAACCCAATCCTTCGAAAAGCTCGAGTACCCCATCTCCCCGTCAGAGGCTGATCGACACCGCCGGACTTTATCGCGTTCATCTTTAGTTCATTTTTCCTTTTACATGGCGCATTTCCATGCTGTTCCTCTCTCACGGTAACGAGACGCGCGTAACAACAAAAACCGAGCAAAACAAACAGCGGAGCGATGAATCGCGATGATTCCGAACCGGAGAAACAAAACACGTTGCTCCGCGGCGTATCATCGCGTCGCATCGAGGGGTCGGAGCAACGTTACACGATTAATCTCGGATTGAATATAATCACCTAATGTGCCTTATCAAAGAGGTTCGGTGCACGGTCTGACACGGTCGTTCCGGACGTAGTTACATATTACGGAATACCTTTTTCTCGCGTGGACGTTGTTATAGTTGGTTGAATCGCGGAGATGAAGCGATGATTGCGATTGCGAGCAGAAAGATGCTTGTTCGGGGCACCGGTTCAAATTAGTATCCAGGATACAAGGAATTAAAGGAACTGGCAGACGAAGTGGGAATATTAAAACATGAAGATTTAGGGCCAATAAAAATGTTGAGGATGGAGATATCGGTGAGGTATAACTTCGTTCGAGGAATTGAAGACTTGATCGTGTCTTATGGGAAAGATATGTCTCCTCGGAATGATTTAAATCAATACAAATATTAAGCTGTCCCAAAAGTTTCTTTCGCTTTATTAATAAGTAATACATTCACAATATTTTACGTTTTATGTTACATTACTGAATTGTGCACGATCCATTTTGCTCTATTACTGTTACAACATCGACGTCTATAAAATTAGATTGTTTATTTATATAAACACTGGCACGTAAAATAATTGAGTGCAACACGCGAAAGAAACTTTCTGGACAACCTGATATATCCCAGGAAATGTTTCCGAGTGCTTTTGATATAGCCAAGCCTAGTTTGATACATTTAATGTCTAATAAAAGAGAAAAGAATAGAATACAAACAGAAAAAGGTCGAAGGGGTTAAGATCTACTTAGTCGGACACTGTTGAATGAGTTTCTAACGGACAGCCCTAAAAATGATTGTCGAGAATTCTAAAATGCAGGCACACGTTAATAAAACTGGCGCAACTTCATTCGTCTTCTTCGTTTCGAGATATAAAGAGATAAAGACCTAGGTTTGACCAACCATGTTAACTTCGACGCGAAGATATTGCTACCTGGATGAATGGTTTTTGAACTGCGATGATAGTGCAGGAATCGACGAGCACAAAGAATACTAGATTCTAGCTCTTCAAAGTGGTCTAGGTCTATTTATCTCGCGATAGGTAACATGGATGAATGAGATAAAGTCCCGTGGTTGATCATCCGTGCTACCTCTGGTGGAGGGTGATCGAGAACTGGATGAGCAGTTTTCAGATGAGGCTAAAAGCGTAGGGCGGGTGAAAAGAAATATACAATGTTGCCGTTTATCATACAACTGTTGCATTCGTTTTGAGACATGAAAAATGGATGAATGAAATGAAGTTGTATAGTTCGATGAGGAGAGATCGCAACCTGTGTGAGTGGTTTGGTAAGGAATTGATAAGTGTGAATCTCACAGAGTCTCATAAAACTGGTGACTCACATTTATCAATTCCTTATAAAACCACTCACACAGGTTGCGATCTCTCCTTGTTTAAAGAAAAAAATCTCACAGAGTCTCCTAAAACTGGTGACTTTTTCTTTAAACACTTCCTCTACCAGCACTCGGTCTCCACCTCGTACCTTTTTTAATTTTGCATACATACTTTACATAAAAGTAAAGAAAAAATTCGATTTCATTTACACGACAAAGTAGAAGGCTCCTTTAACAAGTTACAGAGGGTCCAATGAACACCCTCCTTCGATTAAAAAAAAGAAAAAAGGAAAAGAAAATGATAAGGAACATCATAATACCGTAAGCAGGAAGAATCCAGGGAATTTTCGGCGTGTCTCGAAACACTTGGCACGCCTGGTCTTCTGGAGGTCGACGCTTTATCGAGATCGTGGTTGTCGATAATCTCGCGGAACCGAGGCCTGACAGGAGCCGGTGGTCCTCGGCAGTCCCTTCCCCAGGGCGTGCACAGTTATCGGGCGTATCCTCGTGGGGATCCAGCGGCGAGGATGCGCTTCCTCGACGTGTGTTACGTACGTGCAGCGCACCTCGGATAAGAGTTACGTCAACCGCATTCAGGAAGAGCTCGCGCGGTTACGCAACCACGCGAGGAGGAGTACGCGTCGGAAAAATGCACTCGCGTTGCATTACGTACCGAGAAACACGCGCATCGTACCGGTGCGCGAACATAATTGCACCTCCATTCGGATAGAACAGTGTTTTTGAAATCTGGAAGGCTAGAGGGAATTATATCCGAGGCAGAAAAGTATGGATGACTCGAGAATTAGTCGTTAACACGTTGACTGTCAGACTGACACTCTTGAAAATTTCTTCTTTGATTCAACTTTATTTGCACACTATTGGAAATTACGTAATTAAACGTTTATTGTGGTATTTATATTTGTGACTTCATTGAAATGCAAGTATTCGTTCATTTTCTTTGACGCTTGTAACAATATGTTTCTTTTTCTTTTATGTAATATTTCAATCCTTTTGTTGCTTGCGATCCACTTCCACTGGCCCCAGATACAGGTCCCCAACTGTGTCCAATAAGTCAGTTTGAATCAGAATACAAGAATCAACGCAGACCCTCTTTAAAAAGAATACAGCTGTTGCTAAAATTGCGAAGCAAAGCTTAATTAATTTTCATTTCTTAAAATACCCACGAGTAAAAATAATGAATTCAGACAAATAATCTCAGGTGCAGATCTTTCTTGTTTTAGAGGGGTTCCAAAAAGTGGCTGCCACCTGGGAGATGCGTCCCGATGTACACGGCGTCGGTGCACCTTTGTGTTCGTCCACTGGCAACACGTGCGCATAACGTGAGAACTTTGTCTTCTTTTCGATCTCACCTCCCGTTTTAGTCGCGGTTCCCTCGGCTGGACGTAACAGGACTTTTGGGGACGCGGTATTTATGACACTCCTCGGTAATGTGTTGCATAAAATGAAACGGAATGCGCGCGTGCATGTATGGGAGTCGCTGTTATGTAACTATTCACACTTTCCTGAAAATTCTGTGATGGAAAGTCGGCGGCACAAATAAATTTAGATGAAAGCTTGAAGCTTGGAACATCTTGAGAAATCAAGAAAAATAATGTCTTCACGCTTTTGCAGAAAAATCCAAAGATCGTTTAAACATACGAATCTCCGAAATGATTTTGTATCCGTAATCGAACCGGCTGTTCGATCTTTGAGTAGTTCGATTCTCAACAAGGTTATCCCATTTTCTCAAAGTTTTCAACGACACGAGGAATTCGTTATAAATATTAACGAGGGAGAGGTTGCTATTGTCTCGGAGGATTGTTTCGCGACAGGGGTTCCCGAGTTAGCATCACAATCCACTCTCTTTCTCGGTCCCCTTGTGCCTCATCAACACACTTCCGGCAACGCGAATTAAAACGGTACAGGTTCACAGCCTGGAACTCGGTCACGACTGAATCTTAATGCGAGTGTTAACTGTGCTATGCGTCAACTCTCGTGCTCGTTGCTTAATTTTCGGAGCATTTTATATACATTATCATTTCTTATTGAACTTTCTATGCATATCAACGATTTCGTTTTAATCTACTATCCTATTCGGAAACGTGTACTGTATAAAACTTTCCCTGCGGTTTCTAAAAAGACATTTTAAAAATCGCAAAATGATACAAATTTATGTTCAACATATGCATAAACTTTTTCGGTAGTCTATTCGCGTGTTTCTTTCGAATAAGAATATTTATGAATCTCGGTTAAAAGCAGATTATTAATATTTCATGCAGAATAAGAGGATTGCTAAAGATTCGTTCATTCTGACATTTGCAGTTTCATTTAAATTGCAAACATTCCTAGTTCTTGTGTAATCTTGCGATATATTATACAAGCCTCGACGAAAGAGAACCTTGACACTTTCGTTTATGGTCTGTTAAATGAAAAAAATTAAATTTGGTGTCTTTCCAAACAGAAAGACAATTTATAATGCATTCGATACACATTACCTTCGTATAAACTAAGTTGCGAATTCTCTCGTTTCTCTTGCACGTTGAAACACGACTAAATAAAGGCTAAAACAGTGACAGTCGGTTATTACATAAATAGAGTATGATCGCCTGAATAGGCTAAAGGTGTATTCAATATATCGAATGTTGCTCGACGCTACCAGTTGAAGCTATAAGCGGCACTCCCTCATCTCTCTCCAGCCATCCCATCGTTCCGAGCGCTCGCTAACAAATATTCCAATCATATATTCCTGTTCTGCATACCGTAGTTCCCTTCCATTGCAATTTCACGATCCTTTAAGACAAATGGAGATATTTAGGTCGCTGGCCATTTAGATGTATCGGACAGATGGCTGCATCGCCGCAGTCTCCGTTCCGAACCGAGGCGAGCCGCCTAAAGGTTCGGTTAACGCGATCGTTCCGTCAAGGACAAGGTGGAAATGAGGTAGTTTGTATTCTTCGACAATCCTCTGCGTGCGTCAGGTACCCTTTTTCGAAACAAAACGGCGGAAAGTATCAACCTCGAGCTCCTCTCGGAAGAGGAGAGAGAAAGAGACAATCTCTGTGCCCCAACACTCGTCAAACGGAGATACAGTGCACCGTACGAGAGTATATCGGCTATGCCTTCACGAGAAGACGTAAACAATACATAGGTGAAAATCATACCTGAGAAGCTAGGTGCTTCCTAGAATCACAGTATCTTACCATTGGCCCCGATGCTCACCTGTTCCAGAAAGTGTAGAATTATTTATCTTGTTTAGTGTAGAAAGTGTAGGATTACATTCTATCGACTTTGAGAGTTAAGTTCAGTTTCTGGATTGTTGCTCGAACCTTGAACCTTCCACTTGGTCTTCTAATTTCTTCTAAAGTCACTTTTCTTCGGTGATATGACAATTGTAATTAGAAATCTTCCAGATAATAATTCTTACGGAAGGAACTCGATCCCTGAGGAGTCTCAGGATGACTCAGAGGAATCGAAGCACCTTCTGGATCGCGTGGGACGAAGAGTAGCTGCCAGTATTGCTGTCGTTTCGCATGCTCGCTGCATGCTGCCAACATTGCGCTATACCTCTTTCAACATTCCTTTGTAACATTGTGTTCCAAGTGCTACCGTGCTTGGATGATGCTTCAAGTCGAAACAAACCAAAACCATCAGCAATCACACTTCGAGTTTGAAGTAAGGAAAGGTGGAGCACTAGAGGCAATTCTGCATAACGAGAATAGAGTGGAATACATTTGGTCTTAGAAGTCTGATTTTCCAAATTAAATTTAAAAAAATATGAAATATAAAAGCTGATGTTTATTTTTTTAACTTTTGTTTGAAAGAACATTATGCAAGTGTACAATTCGATTTGAAAGTCTGGTATCAAGTTTGAATCTCGGGGCATTTTATTCCAAATAAAATCATTTCTTCGATGACGTTGGCGTGATACACGTTCCTGAGAAGTTGCACGGTATAATTCCTTAAGATATGTATCATCAAATGACGTGGCGTGGTAACAATGCGAGCACGAGGAAGGAATATTAATCATCGCTTCTGCTACTTTATAACGATTACTTGGATTTTTCAAAAAGCAAGCTATGCAAGCAGCATGACTTTAGAAATAGTAAAAATACTCTCTATGAATTTTTCTTTAAGTAAAATCCAGTTTTTTTTACCTGTTCGATGACAATATCGACGAATAAACGTGTGTATATAGAGTTTATTCGAGAAGAATTTTACGAGGGATTTGTTACAAGTCCAGATGTCGTAATTCGTCATTCACGGATTATTTTCTTCTTGCTAAATGGGAATGCTTGCGACACGAGAATGTTTTATTCCCTCGAGGTCAAAGTTTCGACAAAAACTTTGAGAAACTGCCGTTCGTTCGGCCTAAATATGGGCATAACCTCGCGCGTAATTTCGCTTGCAATTAACGGTTGCCACCTGGAATACCTAAACGAGAACAAAGTAGACGTCGAACAATCTTCACCAGTTTTATATAGAAATAATAGTTATAGAAATAATGTTATAGAAATTCTTGTATCATATTCTGAATTGCTAATTCTTGCGACAACAAAGATAAAGAGACTCCAAACTAAAATATTCATTCACTCCTTCCATTTACGATACTTGACAGACCAGAAAATAAAACTTCTCGGATCAATATTATCTACTCATCGTTTCGCAATGAACGTGAGCAAAATCTCCAATTGTACTTATCCGAATAGAAGTCTCCGGCGGTGCGTGGGAGTCCGATGTTCTAACAATTATCGACGGAAAGTTAAATTTAGCCTCACACCTACGAGTCCCGGGGGAATCGAATGGAAACAGTTTTATCGTTCCGCATAATTCTTCGACGTGCGATTCGAGCGACAGTAAGTATGAAAGGAAATTCTCCTGACCAGTCTTACGTTACCAGGCGTGGGCATCGAACAAAGGTCATCATCTCCATGACACCACTGACGAAGTGTAATACACATAAATAATCTAGCCATCAACTCGAAGACTCTCGTGACCTTATTCTCAAGACCCGTTCGCCGTCCTTTTACGACGCACGACGCTAGGCTGAATGTATAATTTTCCACCATTTTTCACCTGCCTACGATTTCGCGCGGCGCTTAGGTGACACCATCCAGCCGTTCCAAATTCGTCGAACCCATTACGAGCCATCCGTGCGATAAAACAACCATATTATTATTACTATTCGCGGCGAGCATCGTACCGTTAGACTCTACGAGCGCAACCACATAAACGTTCTCCATCGACCTGCACCTTTATAGTTCCCGATCGCACGATCCACCTAACATACGGAACGTAGACACGAATAGCAACCTTTCCGCTGCAAATTAATCATTTCCCTTATTTTTGTTTGTTGGTGTCGATAGATCGCACTGCCTCGGGACATATTTTAATTAGAAATTCCGGAAACGTGCCCCTCACCGATTTTTTAGAAGGAGTTGGAGGCAGATGAGATCCTCGAAGCAGGTGTCTATTAGAAATATTTATAATAATCTTATTTATTTATACGAGTCTCCTTCGTATTTTTAATCCGCAGAACGAAACACCGCGACGCCCAAGCCCATTCATCTATCGCAATTCCAATATGAGTGAAAGATGCTAATGAAGATTTCTCAATGAGAGCCAACCGAAGAATGGAACGGGAAAGACACGCATATTTCCGAACGACTACTGACCGCGTTACGTGTTTGTTACGCGATCGCATCCATAATGCAGAAGATCGGATGCAACTGCTGGATCATTTCTCGCGTCGACGAGCACCTGTGAATAACATCGGGTTACGAGATTTTCTTTCCAAACGTTCGACACGCGGTGCCGTTCATAATGGTTCCGACGTTGGCGGATTCAACTCGTTCGAGTAATCGACGAATCGGTAACTTGGGGAAACGAAGATCGTTCGTGAATGAGAAGATACGATTTAATTATTCTTTATCGTGAAAATAATTCGCGACAGACCTATACCAGCTTCTAAAAATCGACAACGATCTAGGGAATACACCTATGCAATTTCACCCTTCACGAGGCCCCCTCGTTAATAAATTCCCCTCCTGTTCCGTTCTCTCCCGAGACTGTTCCATCTTTCCCCACGCAATACATAACACCGCCGTATAAATGACCCCGGTCGCCCCACTCGAAAGATACGTAACCGTAGGAAGATTCATTCGCGAGCTCCGAATGTTTAGAATGCACCTGTAAATTCTCTGACAACGTTTCTGATACGGCTCACCCCGTTCCCTCCTTCACGCGCCTAATGCACGTTTCCCACCGCACGTAGCGAGGTGCACGCGATGCAATTACAGTTTAACGCACGGGACGAACCTCGCACGCATACTTACGCGACGGATTAAAGCACGACTGGATTCTGCGGATCGGAATGCCCACTTCGGGAACATGTAACCGCGCGGATTAGAGGCTGCGAAACGAACTGCTCTTGTCAACCGGCGACATTTTACATTGAAACGCGAAAGTCGAAGACGGGTATCTCGTTACACCAGGCGTCGTTTCCAACCGACGTTTTTTCCCTTTCGCTTTTATACCGCGATCATTCGACACCTCGCATTCCAGCTTCTTTCCGCGAGCGCACGCACGCTAGTCGCGGATCATTGGATCGGTCGGTTGTCTGTTGCATTGTGAACGCTTTCGTAGTTGGTCGCTGTAAAGATCACTTCTTACGGATTTATTGGAGAAGTTAGGATAGTTGTTCCGTGAATATAAACGAAGGATTTTAACAAAAGCGATTGTTCTTCGATTACATATGAATCAGATAAATATCGAAATCTGCGCGAAGAGAGCTAGATGCTTAAATTAAAGATCATATGCTTACAATTAAATGTGAGAGTGGTGACATCGAGCTCCAGGAAGTGCTGGGGATAACCACGCGACACTTACGCAACAGGTTCACTGTATATAGATCATCGAATTACCTACATTGGATCGTATTCAAATCGAATAACCAAATCGTGTATATTAGACCGGCTTCATACGTATCTTGATTCGAATCATTGTTAATTTCAATCAACTACTCATCAATCACACCTTTTTATACGTTCATTTTAATCTATGATCACAAGCTATATTCATAATGCGCGATCGCAAGATACATTCGTGATGCGTAATTATAAGGTATATTTATAATCTGCAATCATGAAGTTTACATTCGCGATCAGGCTCGGTTCGTTGACTCGACCAAGTCACGCACTCGCGATCCTAATTTAGAACAGTACCTGTCGCAATGCCGTGTGATCGGATCTAATCAAGTGGGCAGAATCTATGGTCTCGTGCGGTGAGACACAATAGATCAGTTCGAGTGGTATCCAGTCGACTATAGTCCGTGCCGTAATAATTCCATCGACACACCTGACCCTCGTTAATGCGTTGCTCAATCGCTCCTCGCTTACTTCGACTACCGACGCGTCAATTTTAGTTAAATTTCAACTAACCACATTATCTACCTTATATTTTACAAAGCTACTCCTTCGACGTCTAACATGCTTAGATACTGGATGAAGTTAGAACATAAACACGCCTGTTCGGTTAGCCTGCGTGCAATGAATAATAACAACTTTTGTTATCGCTTAAATATAAATATACATCTCATAGTATGCATAGTATATGTGCGTTTAATATTCCAGTAACGGAGACAGGAATAAAACGAAACAAGCTTCCCGTATCCTATGCATGCAGTGTCACGTATTAATGGTCGAATTGATCCAGTAACTGTGCCATAATTCTTCAATTTTAGCAAGAACATCTTAAAGCAACGGTGTACAAGCATAAAATATCGATTCAAACTTTCCTCGTGCCCGTAATGCTATCCATTCGCGTGATTTCATATCTGCTCCAGTACCCGCGGCGATATAAACTATCTAAACTGCCAATACTCCTCTAAAAGATGATACAAAATTAAATCGCGCGATTAATGGGCCTCGTAACGCATTCGCGACATCCGCAAGATGTTAAGTAGGACGTGACGATCGATAAATCGACGATATTCCCATAAACCGACACGTAAAGCCAGCGCTATAAAATTATATCTCGGCGCATGCGAGATTCGCGCACCATTATGATTTTCCAGGCATGCACCGAGTGGCAGTGTTTGGAAAACTGTAATCCGATCGATGACCAACGATTATGTTTACCGTATGGCCGATCCAGTGATCGAGGGATTCTTAATCATAAAATGATTGATCGTATCATGATTTGGTAATAATAGGGAGAGATGCTCTACGAAATTATTTCATGAATTTATGGTACTTGAACTTCAATGCAGTAATAATATGTCATTCGAATTAATATTAGGTTGTCCCGAAAGTTTCTTTCGCGAGTTGCACTCAATTATTTTATGTGATCGTGCTTATATAAATAGACAATCTAATTTCATAGATATTCATGTTGTAACAGTAATGGAGCAAAATGAATCGTGCACAATTCAGTAATGTAACGTAAAACATAAAATATTGTGCATGAATTACTTATTAATAAAGCGAAAGAAACTTTTCGGACAACCTAATATTTATTAACGGTATGTATCAGTAACTTCTGTTTTACATAAATTATTTATGAATCGACCCAGTACAAATGAATAATATACTTCATAACGCGTTCCACTTCCTAACAGTTGGTAGCCTACAAAATTAAAGATGACAATCAAACAAAGAGTTCAATATTTCTGCGAAATGCGAAAACTGTGGAATGTAAGCAAAGTGCCCCTGGAATTTCTCATCCATCCGCAACTTTGATTATTGCACATATTCTTTCTCTCCGTTACGCAATAGTTACACGTCCGCGCAACCAACGCCGATGGTGCAACCAGTTATTAATATTACTGAATCGCGCCGCGTAGAAGCCGAAGTCTCCCCGTGCTTTAAGGGGGTTAATACAACTGTATCGTTTATCAATGACAACCGCAAATACGCCGAATGAAATACGGTCGGAGTAATAGCTGCCATAAAAAGCACCGACACCCCGAGGGCTCGATCGATAACGCCTACACACATATGCTCCTTATAAGAGTTAACGTAACTCCTCCAAATGGAACGCGATCGTTCAGCATCAACATTCGTAATTAAATATAGGGATATCCCGATTCTGGGCAACGTGGTTGTTTCCGGAAGGAAAACGACTCGTGGAAGTTATTCAGTTCTTGAGAAAATCCTGTGTGCATTTATTCATATATAATTGTCTCCATTTTCTTTGTATTCCAGGAGTGGTGTATTCAAATAATCCTATTTACTACGCTGACTTCCGCCATTATTTTGCCATAATTCCGTGCCAGACGTTTCATCAGGAACGCGCGAGTTATCGATACCGCATTGTTCTAATTACAAACAAATACTCGAGTGCTCCTCCGCGAGAATGATTAATGACTCACCGGAGGAACGGTCGAGTATTATTTAAACTGCCTCGCGCATCCGAGGCAGCAACGTTTTAACAGCGCCGAAGCGATGCACAATGAGGCGGTAAGCAAACAGGCGCCTCGCACGGCCATCGAGTCATCGCATAATGACGCCAACAAGGTTATCCATCGGCGTCATCCCACGTTACAACATTTCCGGTGCGTCGGCGCAAGAACGGACTCTGCTCGATATTAACTGTCGAAAAGGCAAGAACTACGTGAGGCCGATCAACAGGGCTCCCATTGTGCGCTCTGCCATTTCCTTCCAACGATGAAATAAGAAAAATTACCCCGAAGGAAGACACGGATGGAAATAACACGATTTCGCCGAGGGTTCACGAGTCGTGGCATCGGTGAGTATCGACATCAAAGGAAGATTCTTTTTCCGAACTCGAAGGTCAGGCTTCGCTCGACTACGTTTCCCTCAAGTACAAGGACATCAGGATTCGATGAAACGGCTGGGAATAAATAACGCAGGCGACAATTACGGAGGATTCGCAAGGATAAGGCTTAAGAGGCAGTCATTTTTACCGCGTGTGACATTAGCGTTGCAACACGTGAGAAAACACTTACCGCGACACATTCAGCGCCACGCGATTCCACCTGGAGGCGGCTACTGTTTACAATTCCCCTTAATGAGCGTGCAAGGCGAAACGTGGATGGAAGATGACAGGGGAGAGGATAGAGGCGACCTCAGAGCGAAGGTCAGGGCGTGCGTGCGAACGCGTAATGCTGAGCGCGTCCTGGCTGCGCCCGTTTTCTTGGAGTTCGCGATCAAGGTCGGCACTCTGATGGAAAATGTTGCGTTTGAAATGAATAAATATAATATGAATAAATTGATGATTGATGAACTGATCTTGGTTTCTAGGAAACCTTGGAAGTCAGGAACTTGTGTCATCTATGTTTTTAAGACCTCTTGTCAAGCCTTCAGGATGCTTCATATTATATTCTTGTTTCGAGGTATCTCCCACACATATGGTTTTTTTACAAGAGTCGCAGAGTGGTTAGTTTTGTTTGAGTAGATATTCAGGAGTGAGTTTTCAGTGTCCTGATCTAAATCTATATGTCCTTGTCTTGCCAAGGTCTCGAGATGTTTTGTACTTCGAGGTTTGGCTTTAAGATGGTCCCCTTTGCTTAACTAAAAGTTCATTAGTGTCCTTTTTCCACTCCTACAATTACTTCATCTTCCCTTTTCGTGATGTCCATAGGTAGAAGTTCTCCAGCTGGTCATATGGTTTTATTTGTCTAAAAATGGTCTATATTTTCTTCCTTTTATTTCTTCATCTATTTGCCTGTTTACTTCGTCTTTTCATAGGGATGTTGCTTCCTTCGGTTCGATTCGGGCGGGATGCCGCGTGGAAGTCGTGGATGGAGAGCAAGAAGGAGAGGTACCTGGGCAGAAACAACTATACTTAACCTTCTGGGTTAAAGTCAGCCCCGGATCGAGCGCGTGTCCCTGATTACGGTGCACAGACGTGGCTCATCTTGGGTCGCCAGTTTCACGGAATGCGGCATGCCGCGTCTAGGAAGTCCGTGCTTCGTTGTGCTTTCTAGACGTGAAAGCGGCTTGCGTCCCACGATTCCCCGGAATCTTCGTGGAAACCGTTGGGGAGATCAGACAACGAGCAGGTCGTGTTCGTTGCTTGGACGGATTCATCCGGAAGAGACCTCTGAGAACGACTGCGAGGAGGTCTATCCCTCTTATTTGAATCTTCCTTTTATTTCATCTGGCTTCTTCGTTGGGATGCACAATGAAAGGAAAGCTTGAGAACGTGAGCAGAAGAACGAGAAAATCTGGACAACTGAGCGTTTGGCCTGTCAGGAAGTCCTCTGACGGAACGTTCTCCAAGTCTGACGACGCATTCCAACCGAAACGTAACAGAAAGCTACTGTTGCGTTAACCCTTCCAACCTGACTCTTTTCTGTTTCAGAAATTAAGTTGTATTAGATTGTCCCAAAAGTTTCTTTCGTTTTATTAATAAGTAATACATACACAATATTTTATGTCTAATGTTACATGATTGAATTGTGTACGATTCATTTTGCTCCATTACCGTTACAACATCAACATCTAAGAAATTAGATCGTTTATTTATATAAACACTACCGCACAAAATAATCGAGTGCAAATTACGAAAGAAACTTTTGGGACAACTAAATATTAAACTAAGGGGTTAGCTATATGTCAAAGGCTGTAGCGGAATAAGAAGAGACAATGTGTTTTCCTTGAAGTCTCACTTGTAATTTGTCCAGAGGCAATCAGAAATATCCACTGGCACATGTCCTACTAGATTTGAAAGAGTTAAACCTCAAATTAACCTCATTCATGAATTCTAACAACCAAGCCACAGAATACCACACTCAAGAAAATAATCTATGGCCCTATGGTAACCTCTATCTTCTCCAGTATTTTCTTTACCCAAAAAAGAAGCAGCTCACCCATGTATATCGAATCAATTCCAATCATAGAGTCGAAAATAATCGATATCCATCCGCTAACAAGCGTCGATAATTAGATAGCAATCGCGTAAAGGCGCTCCAAGGTTATTAAATGGAACCTCGTCTATCGTCAGATTTATCGGTCTGCGTCGTTGATTCGGTAAATTATGGAACCGCTTCTGGAACACCGATGCAGAAGTTCTGGCTACGTCTTCGGGGTAAAATGATTCATGGGACTCGAACGCGAAGGGAGACATGTTCATTCGGGCTCCGGGATATCTAGTCCCGCGGGATTACAATTAAGGACGCCCGGGAATGACTTTAATCGGCCCCCTGCGCGTGGTCGGTCGGGATTTACGAATTCGGTTATCCGGAATTTTCGGAAACGATTAAGACGATCGGCTTGGCCGAGTTAATGGTGATTGATGATTGCGTTTAGGGCGCTAACTCGATGGCCGAGGCTAACGAGCCATCGGGACCCTCCGGGGAAAAGCTGACTCACGAAATTGTCAGCTATCATCCCCTAAACAATCAAATGATCGTCGGTGATTATTTAGACATCGTCATCCTCGTCACGGTGGTGACGAGCCACGGAGACTCGGGGAATTATCGTCGCGCGTGCATTCAAATGAAACGACAATCGTGGACAGCTTTGTTTATTTCTTCGCGGGATGTCTTCGGGATTGTCGTTGCAATTCCTTTCTCGATGTTCCTGATGTTCGACGTACGATCGTTAACGAAGTGTAATTGTGTACTGAAGGAGATTGTGAATAAAAATAAAGGGGTACATGCCACAGGTGGACGTACGATGCATTGCAGCAAATATTACATTGGCATAACGTGATGTAAAAACCAACTACCAGATTTAGTTTATACTCTTTTTCGTTTTTCGATTTACGTAGTATTGGGTCGTTCATCTCCGTCCATTTTTATTCAATTTAGGCTAGGGTATGCCATTTTAGAGCAATATCTTTTCCCATCTTGCAATTATATTTATTCACAATTCAACAAATTTCTCCCATGTATTTCAAATGGAAAATCATATTTCTCGATGAGCCAAGTCTGTAATTGGGATACAAATTTTGTCTTGACAATCAGCGCTTGACAAAAAAAAAAAAAAAAAAAAAAAAAAAATGTTCTAAAACGACACACCCTACTTTCCATCGTGTGCCAAGTAGCCAATGCTTCCGTTACCTGTAATTCGATAAAAATCATCCTGTTTGCCTTCCAGTTCGGTAGTCCCAAAGTTCCGGTCGCCTTCCACTAATACCCCCATTAATTTCCCGATTAAGAAACGCTCGCAATCGTTCCGAACTGTCCATCAACGGCGCAATTTATAACAGCAATTTCACGACGGCCACGGACCAATCAGCTAATGCACCCCATAAAACCGCTTACAGCGGCTATTCCCTTTACACGTTCTCTTGACTCGTAACGATGTTCCGCACGACCTAACGAGGGGCCAAATATCCGAGAGGACGTTACGCCCCGGACCCTAGACAAAAAACGTGCCCGAAAACCGCAGCTCCGTATTGGCCAGGCTCGAACGTCTGAATTCCCTAATCTAGACCCGGGCTCCCAGGATTTTAAGTGGCGGCATAGGCGTATAACAGGGCCCGCGTCTGGCCCTTCGGGCTACTCCACACTGTGGAGGATAACTATAGCGTATTCTTAAACGTTTTAGACTACAGAGTTGGTATCAACACTAAACCTACCGACATTTCTTCGTATCTATTTCCCATGTATTTCAAATGGAAAATCTAGTATTTCTTTCATTTAGTCCTATAGTTATGTAACAATTGAAAATTATAATTTCGATTGTCCCATGTTGCATGTAACAACAACTTGGAAAAGATTAATACAAAACTCGTTATTTATCAGATCCATTTTTACTCGAGACAAATTTTCAAATATAGGTGGTGTTATACATAGTTATGCCTCGCAGTGTAGTTCTTTGCAGCGCGAATGCCGACAAGGACCAGACGCGACGGATTCCATGGGCCCTGGTTGGATGTAACTCTTTCTGGGCCCGAGTTCACGTGACCGGGTCCAAACGATTGGTTCCGTGCTCGTTTCCAATCCACTAGCGATGGAACCTCCGGAGAACCGCTCGCGAGCTTTCGAGCAAGCCAAGAGGGACCTATGTACCCAATTTTTTGGGCCTTATTGCAATCGTTCACCTCATTGTAACGCTCCAAAGTCTCTTACGAGTCTTCAACAACTTAGTTTCCAAGGTTTTCGAGAAAGTCAAGATTATCCTCGATCCTCGCATCCAATTTTTTGGGCCTTATCGTAATCATTTAAAATATTTTAACATTCAAGAATCTAGCGATGGACCTTGAACAGTTTAGTTCGAAAGCTTTCGAGCAATCCAAGACTATCCTCGATCCTTGCATCCAATTTTTTGGGCCTTACCGTAATTGTTTGCCGTTCCCCGTCACCTGAGACTGTTCGAATCCCATCGCTAGCCACGGCCACGCTAGAGGATAGACTCCGTCGGGTCAGGACTCGTTCTAAATTCGTTCCGAACTGGACCGTTGCGATGCATCGGCCGATGCCGCTCCAAGTTGAACGTTAATTGAATCCCCGACGGATTTATGCGCACCGTAAATATAGGAAGTCGATCGTATACTGTTTAGCGCATTACGCGCGGGGAATCATCAAGGGTTGCCCTTGCGGATAATAAGTCTGCGACAGCATTAAAATGTAAATTCGCGACCAGAACCAGTTCGCTGTAATCGCTAAGTCTGTAGTGGAGGCTCGTTGCTTTTTATTGCGAGACGAACGGGTTAGCCATTGGTTATATCGACGTTGTTTCTAACAATTCATCCGATCGAATTGCGTTCGACTCGAATTTCGGGAGGTAACTCAGGAGTGCCTCTTGAGGGGAAGCCGGGCGAATCCAAAAGGCTTGCACGAGTGGTGGTGATTGCTTTTATGGTAATTATTCCCAATTGTCAGATTAATCATGAAGCTCTTAAGGAAAATAAAAAGTATGGTTGTAATAAAGAGTATTGATAAATAAGAGTAATCCATCGCTTGATGTTCTTTGGAACTTCTTTGTATATTTACACATTGTTATGATAGAGTATTCTATTGTATTGTATATTATTTTTTATTCTGTATAATAGAATATCTTCCTTAGAAAATGACAAACTAGCAGTCTTTCCTCTTTCAACAATTTGCGACGTCCTGTAAGGAGAATAAATAATCTCGTACCGCAAGGAGTTTATCATATTCTTCTATAAAAACATTTATCGCTCACCCTGTATGCTGTCCTGCTCACCTTAATCATTTTAAATAGCCCCTTTCTATTTAATGACACGTGAAAGTGAATTAGAGAACAGTGATTCGTTTCGAAAAGACGAATGTGATTAATGATCGCTTCTTCTGAAGGCCATTTGTGTTCCTGAATCGCCGAGATGGCCTGCACGTTTTCATTGACGGAGTGATACGGCGTGTTTGCCGCAGTGTTGTAGCTGACAAAGAGACAAATTATTCTCGTATACTGTATTAACCCACAAATGGCTTTAACCATCGCTCAATGGCTACGTGAAATTTCTCTTTCGTGTTCTCCCTGCTTACCTATGTGGAAATTGTTGTTTTCTTTTCAATTCATTTCATAGATTTATCTCAATAATGCATTACTAAAGTTAAGTTATTTTCATCGTACGTACATATTTTTATTTGAAATTCAGGAGTTACACTGACAAACTCCACGAAAACTAGTGTAACATTTAGCTAGACTCGAGAAATTTACAAAATTCAGTTCTTTGATTTCTAACAGGAGGAATTCCAAGTCTAATAAATAATTATAAGGGAATTATTTACAATTACCAGATTAGTCCAGAAGCTCTCAAGAAAGATAAAAAGTACGGTCGTATTCCACTTGTGGATTTCTGGAACTTCTTCACATATTAAATAAATAACGTTTGCAACGCGACAGTGGTTTGCTAACAGTGGTGCTCTTCTACTCGAAAATACTTTTCCTAGTTCGGAAATAATTGCACACCCTTAAATCGGCCTGATGTGGTCGCAATAGAGGGTTAAAGTACGAGGACCACCCTGTGCAACGAACACAATGGCTAGCTAACGATGAATTGGCAAGGTAGAAAGTAGGCCAGGGTATCGTTAAATTGGCTATCGCGGTGGCTGGACGCGAGATCATTAGAGATTCGGCAGACGAAAAGGATGGAGATGAGTCTGGTAGATACGACCAATCCGGGCCGACCTATAGATCACCGCGGTGACCAATTAGAAAGCGGCGTTCTTCGTTTCGCGAACGGTGAGCCAGAGGTCTTCTAACGAAAAGAACCAACGAAAATTGGGGAGGAACTCTCGAGGTGGAGGAGTCCAAGATGAATTCTATTGTAATGGAACAAAGGAGATCTGGTGGGGTGCTCCTAGAAAAAGCGATGTCTCGTTTCCGTTGGTATGTTCGTAGGGGAACACGTGTATGGGGACCAGTGGCTCGGAAATGTTGCGTCCAGGTGACACAGGTGGGTACATGGAAACGTACTTTTCTGGGATAATGTCCTACTGAGATTGGAATACCGTTCAATACTGGAATACCAAATAGTTTCACACACTTCATGGACGATCTGGCAACGGGGACAACTAGGTATAAATTAACAACGAGGGAAATTAAATTCTTCTTTATCCTTGTGTATTTAATGACAAATTAATGGAGGATTCAATTTGTCAGGGCAAGTACGAATAACACACGAAGGAGAGGTTCTGGAGTACACCATACACTCTGAATTTTCTAACGTCATTTACGAACCTACCTACGTATAAAAATCAATTATTAATATTCATCTGTGGTAGGATTCATTGTATTCCCGTTCCATCGAAGTAGCAGTGCTATCGAGCATAAGGATCAGCAACAAATCACGCAATCCGATCACACGGATTTCGTAGATAACAATTAGGTTCTAATATTCTGGCATACGATATCGACGGGAAACAATAGTTAGTCCCACCTACTCGAGAGAACAGAAGACAATAACGCGTTATAACGACACTGAGTAGACACCTGACGCCTTGCTACGTTGGCGGTAGCGAACAATGGGTCCACCTTTACGAAGGACAACTATCAATGACGTCTAGACTCTAGAGCTCGTCCATCTAACACCAAAGATGGCGCCGATCGGGAGCAAACAAAATTAACGATAAATTACTCGCACCATCCGCGACATTTGCCAATTAGTGTCAATCGTTAATTGCCTCGATGCAAAACGAGTTTCATGTCTCCTCGAAACGTGTTGCACGATTAATATCGTGCTACACTTCTTCCTACTAATGATGATGGTATCTGGGAGATACGAAAATTATTGGGGTGACGATTAGAACAGGAGGGTTGGTGATAAATGCAGATGAATTACAGGTGGAAAGGAAATGATAGTATATATTTAACAAAAATAACTGAAAATAAAACTAATAATGATCACACTTATAACCAACAAAATGGTGACTTCAACCCCCTGCAATTTCACACGAATATATTTCCATATCATCAAAATCCTTCAACTCGTAACCTCATATTTCAACATCTTCAAATCAGTCGAATGGTGACTTACCCCCTCTCTGGTTCCACGTGCTCAATTTATTTCAACCTCCTCAATTTTATATCATGGTTACATGTACACAATTGCCAAATTAATCGAGAAACTCTCAAAGAAAATAAAAAGTACGGTCGTATTTCACTCGTGGATCTCTGGAACTTCTTTACATATTAACGCACGTTAGTATTACGCGTTACTTCTTTACACCCTCCGCGAATGCATCGCACGCGTGAGTTCACCTGCGGTGTGAACGTCCACGCGGTGCACGCACTCCGCGTACGTTAGATGTCCGTACACGCAGATGCACGGGTGTGCGCGACATCGTGTTACTGTAAGCGTAAACGTCCGTTTGCAGTGCGGTCTACGGTGGCCTTGGCTCAATGTCGCATACTCGCCGAGCTGGACCCTGATGCGGACACGCGCTTTGCACGCACCTCCACACGCGTCTACCTTCTGTCGTGCGTGTAATGGGCCCGTGTCGAGATGCCACGGAGATACTCGGGTCACGCCGGTCACGGGACAAGCAAACGATCGAGATCGCCATGGCGGGGCATGGTAGACCATCCGATGAAGATATTCCGATTCTGGAATCAGCTTTTCATGTATTTGCTTCGGGTCAATTGTTACATTAAAAAAATGAAAATGTCTGAGTTACAAGCTGGGATACATATACAAGTGATGCATAGTTTTTGAAGAGGACATAGGAATTTGAGAAAGAAATATTTGCATGGAATATTTGAACATTTACTCCGTACTTTCACAAAGCCATGAATGGAAGAAGTAGAAGGTATAAAGTGGAAATATTTATACCAAAAGGCTTACGAGATCTAGCGTCGTCTAAAGAGGATTAGGAAGAATTCACCTCTATATTTTCTTACAATAAATTTCCTAGTTTAACAAGAATTGATTACCAGAAACATTTTGTTCCCCAGCTATTCGCGATAGCCAACGTTCTTTGGTAATCAATTATTCCACCGTGTGTTGTGCCGTGTCACGATGTGTCTGTGTAAACACTTTGACTTGTTCCCTCTGGTATTTATCGAGGCAACGTCGATACTATTCGTGGAACGGTCGTTTCTTCTATTTATGAGACGATATTGATCATTCCGAATAGTAAGAGAGGTGGGCGGACGTTAAAAAGCCGTAGATAGCATTCTAGGAAAAAGTAATAGGGCCCGGCTTGTCCATAAATCTGGCTGATTTATTCGCGATATTAGGCAAACGGAGGCTGCTTTAATTTTACGAGCGATTCCGATTTTTCGTGAATAGAATATAAAGTCGATGTCCGACTCTTCGAGCCACGCGATTTAGGGGAAGCATAAAGCTCGATAAAAGAAATATACAACTCAATTTATACAGACCTGAATGGAATAATGAAATAAAATATTAGAGGTAACAAAAGGTGGGATGGTTTTTACCGAAAGAATTTACAAAGCAACCAACGTTTAACATTGGTAATAGAGCATTGATTCTGGATCTTATGAATGGTCATAAGATTTGAATGAATGTACGTCAGTAACGAAGCCCCGCTCTCCCAATGTTGTCACGAAACGTGAAATTCCGAAATAACTGTAGCGAGTAAGGCAAATAATAGCTAGCTGGTATCGGTTACGCGACGAAAGGAGGAAGGCGACTTCCGGTGGTTCCCCTTTCCGCGTATCAGTGCGCGTTCGCTCTTAACGGTAGTGGCGGGCCAGACGTAAGAGTATCAGCGGAAAGAAAGACACTCGCGCTGAAACGGGCACTTCCGCGTAACTATTATTAATTACGGGTCTCGTTAACGGCACAGAGGGGCCGTGATTGTGTACCGTGCCACGCGGGAAGAATGGAAATCAGGTAACAGACGGAATTGCGTCACAAACTGCGTGTGTACTCGAACACCGAAACGTGAGAACGACTACGTCGGCGATGGTGTTCGTCCATGGCGATATGGGGCACGAACGACATCGTGGAACAGATGTTTAGGTGCAAGTATATAGCTAGATGAAAAGGGTAAGTGAATTTAACACGTTGACTGCTGGGGCAAATACTCTTGAAAATTTCTGTCAGAATTAAATATTATTTAGACTGTTAGAGACTACGTAATCAAACATTTATTGTGGTATTCATCTTTTGTAACTTCATAAAAATCATTTACGCTGTCTGCATACGATTCGGTCGCGGTGTCGGCTTCCAGGAAACGAACGGACATGCAGAACGGTGCCGGACTATTTCCACTCAAGCAACGGCTCTCAGCATTATCTTTCTCTAACGTGACAAGCTCTCGAATGTGGCAATAATCCTCGTTGAATTCCTAACTTCCCCTGAAACTGGTCCACTTGTCTTCGAGCGGTGGGTGTCGCAACCGCTTCTCACGATCGTGGATCTTGAGTTAGGAATTTTGCTGGTAACACCGACAGCCCCGCGGGGAACGAGAGAGAGGGAGCCGTTCCGTGGATTTAGCAATAATTTCAGTTAAGTCGGTAATAATTCACAGACGCTACCAATGCCATTAATTCGCGTGCAGGAACGCTCCCCCGATAAGGGAATTCGGGGTGACGTGAACCTTGTTATTCCAATCAGATTCGGGCAGATTTTATTCGAAATGAAAATTAGGAATAATTGCTTGAAATTTCTTGGATTGGTAGGAATAAACGAAATGTCGATTTATTTAAGATAATAGAAACGAAGCAAATATCACCTTTATTCACCTTTTATCCGTGGCCGCACGGTACGGTACCAAGTTTGCACTCTCTTCGATATAACAAACAACTGAATTAATTTTGCCCTCCGAGAAATTTATAAGCTTCTCACCACGTTATCCTGGGTATTTATATGGTATAACAAAACGTAAGGTTTCAACGTATGACAGTCGTTCACAATAAGTAAACCTGTTATACTCCCATTACTTTATCCAAACGTGAAGAATAAACATAATCATGTCCAGATTACTCCCAGTTCCCTTAACGTTCACCGAGGGGGACCGTGACGACCGAACCTCTGTTCCCTGGAATGTGGAATGCCCCCTTTGACCATTAATTAAATTAACGCTCGAGTAAGCAAGAGAAGTAGGAAGTGAACCAACGTTTGCTCCCTCGGCGTGTTTAATTGAATAGGTAAAAGAAGCGCTGCAACGGGATGGGAACAAATGACCAATGACGCTCCTCCAGGCGTCCAGGTTTCCCAACTGGCGACGCTGGGGTTCCCCGGCAACGTGTTACCTGTGCAAACCGTGTGAAAGTAGCGAAAAACGAATGTAGATAGCGGGGACAGTAAAATTGTAGAACAATTGTTAGGTTACTCGTAAAACTTCTTTCGTCAGAGAAAGTACATTTTCCTACGCTTCAAAATATTGTCATTTGCAAGTATCTCGACAGAAGGTATTTGATACGATCAGTGGTGAATGATAATCTTCGTTTTAACTCTGTCTTTTCAAAATGTTCCAAGTTTGAATCAAAGGACTCAGTACTGATTGTATATAATTAATATTGTTGAATTTTTGGTGGTTAAAAAATATTGCATTTATATTTTGTTAATTGTTTCTACAGTAAAGTAAAAGACGACACTATGGGACGAGCCAGTAGTTATATTCTTCGAGGTTGGTGACCATTGCGTAATACTTGAAGGTGGTGTTCCCCTTAATGCAGGTGCAACTCGTGAATGGGAACGTTTGGAGGGTTTCGTGGAAAAATGGCCGGGATTCGCCGGAAGTTACGCAATGGCGATTATCGAGAAGTTAAGCGACGACGAATGCACTGGCCGATTGGCGCCAGCGAAGTGAAAGTCGGTTACCATCCTTCTTGATTCTCTCGTTCCCTCGTTTCTTTTCCTCGAGCCGACTTGTCTGCTCGGACTGCGTGCGAACGAATGCTTTCGCGTAGGACGACGTATAGTTATGACTCGATGAAAAGAGATACCGTAGGATTGCGTGGAACGTTCCGAGTGGGAAAAATGAAACGGTTTGGACTGTTTAGAGCAAGGTGGGCCGACGTTTGAACGCAAACGTTGACTTTCCTGACTTTCTCGCAATATTTCGCGATATTCTCGCTGTTTTCGAGCAAAATTTTTACCTTGCTAATTCTTAGGAATTTCATTTGCTAATTTTGTTAATCTTATTCGTTATCTCATGCTCGTATAAAATTCTGCCAATTTCTGGTTGGAATTGAGTAACCCTCTAAAAATCTAAAACCGTAAAGCATAATAAATACGCCTTTTAGACCCGCCATATTCTAAGATAAATTTTATGTTCCCATTCCACTATAGGCGAAATCATTACGAACGGTATCGACGCTAATTAGTTATGTGAAAAGGTTTCTAGAGGAAAAATAGTACCATTTTTGACCACTTAGGAGAAGTCATCAAACTCGGATTGAGAAAAAAGAATTTCTGATTTGGTAATAGCCTTCGTATTAGCGAGGAACGTTTTAGTAACGTTATCTCAAACTTTATTGCTTGGCACAGCTAGTCGGGTTCGCTATCATAATTAATTCGTGGAATCGCAACGTCTGACTCAAGTCCAACTTTTTTAATACATTCGCTTTGGAGCACCTAGTCGTTTCATGCTTAACGTTTCCTTAGGTAGATATACAATGTGTGTGAGTCTGTTGATTGTTCAAACTTTAGACACATATTTTAGCACATATTTTGACACATCGAAATAGTCTCTTGATCACGAAGTAACTAATCTTGTTATGAGTAGAACGAGGATTTTATGGATTCGTGATATAAAGTAATATAATAAACACATGTTAAACATAACGAAAAAGAATGTGCACTTATGCAAAGCGAAATGACAATATTATTAGAGTAATTCTAAAACATATTCAACACACTTTTTGTATACTTTATCACGTTGATCCCCATGTCACCCACTGAAGAATTAACGAAATTAATTCCGAATGTCAAGCAACAAAGGAAATGAATTTAAACCAAATTCATGAATTTTGATGAAATTACAAGAATAAATACGACGATAAATGTTTGATTATGCAGTCTCCAATAGTTTAAATAATATTTCATTTTAGTAGAAACTTTAAAGAATATTTGTTTGGCAGTCAACGTGCTGTGAATGTTTTATATATTATTATACGTCATAAATGCATAAAATTCACAGTTTAGTCACGAGCTCACCAAAGTGAAAAACCTCCACAGTAGAGGGGTAGCGAAAACCTCCCTCCGAAGACTCCTATACAAATCCCCTGTTATCCTTAGCTACATATCTTAAATTCTAATATTCCTAAAGTAAAAGTGGCTTAAGACGAGTGTGCCAATATTCGGACGAACATTTCACAGGCTAGGTCCAGCCTGAGCACCCAGCCACGACACGCTCGGCCGAAGTCTCGTCTCTGCGCGCGGCTGGAACGTGGTAAGTGAATTGAGCCCAGTTGCACAACATCTCGCCCCACTCTGAGCCCTCCGTCTCCGTCCCACCTGGAGACCCGATCGTTTTCCCTCTCGGTATCGTCGCGGAGAGGATGCCACGGGAACACAACCTGCACTCCCGTCTAATGAATAGTTGGGTCAGACTGCTGCCTCGGTAAATGCTGAGAATTAACCGCCTTCTTCTTGACATTTCGCTCGGAAGAGGATCCTCGCGACGGAGGGGGGCAGAGGACTCTCTCTTTCTTCCTCCTCTATCACGAGCCATTAGATCCCTCGAACGCGATAGCCACGAACCCGGGGTGGAAGACAAAGTGCGCTGAAAATGGACGAGGGATTAGGACCCAGGACGCTGGCTAATTGCCGAAACTCTCTTTCCGCCATAATGGACGAAACTCGTGGCGGGCAGGCGCGATATGTAACTGGTTCCTTAAGAGCTGCGGGGCCCGTGTCCAACCGTGCTGTCTAATTCGAGGAATCCCGTGCGGGGGGAAAAAGGAAAGAAACCCCAGGGCCAAGCTGTTAGCTCTCACGAGAAATGTTATCGTCGCGCCGTTTTTTCCCTCACCGAACGGACCTCGAGGTTTAGGTTTTCGGTATCCTCCCCGTGAAAGGAACGGGCCCGACTCGCGTTTCGCGAAATTCAACGGTGTGATTTAAGGCCATATTGAGACTTCGAATTAGCATAGCTGCCCAGCGAGACCGCGGTACCGGTGGAAAAAAGATAAAGAGGGACCCAGACGCGGCCGTGATCTAACGCCTTTGGTATTTTGCGTGGTGCGCCAGTATTTGGACACGCTGCGACGCTTAGGCGCCTGGTAAACATGTTTACCAGCCATTTTTAGGGTGCCCCTTGAATAAGTTAGGGTTAGTCGAGGGTTAATCGATTTTATCGCGAGGATGGAACATCGATTTGAAATGATCCCGCCTGGAAGAGGATTTTTCTAGATGGGGTTAATGATCTTTCACCATTCAACCCAATTCAACGACTTGTCCAATTT